>NW_027365356.1:0-119950 GCF_046119375.1 Phyllobates terribilis
TCTTTGAATCTTCTTTATCATGCTAGGATTAGCAGGAAAAAGCAAAAAATTTCAGAATTGCACCTTGCAATGTGGAGATATTACTGTTTGTGCATTTACAATATTCATTGATTTTTGCCATTGAAAAACATGTTTTTCATATACCAGAAATGTTTGAAGCTACTGACTGAATGAAAGGAGCTGGCATCTCACTCTCTTTGAATCTTCTTTATCATGCTAGGATTAACAGGAAAAAGCTAAAAATTTCAGAATTGCACCTTGCAATGTGGAGATATTACTGTTTGTGCATTTACAATATTCATTGATTTTTGCCATTGAAAAACATGTTTTTCATATACCAGAAATGTTTGAAGCTACTGACTGAATGAAAGGAGCTGGCATCTCACTCTCTTTGAATCTTCTTTATCATGCTAGGATTAGCAGGAAAAAGCAAAAAATTTCAGAATTGCACCTTGCAATGTGGAGATATTACTGTTTGTGCATTTACAATATTCATTGATTTTTGCCATTGAAAAACGTCCAGAAATGTTTGCAGCTACTGACTGAATGAAAGGAGCTGGCATCTCACTCTCTTTGAATCTTCTTTATCATGCTAGGATTAGCAGGAAAAAGCAAAAAATTTCAGAATTGCACCGTGCAATGTGGAGATATTACTGTTTGTGCATTTACAATATTCATTGATTTTTGCCATTGAAAAACATGTTTTTCATATACCAGAAATGTTTGAAGCTACTGACTGAATGAAAGGAGCTGGCATCTCACTCTCTTTGAATCTTCTTTATCATGCTAGGATTAACAGGAAAAAGCAAAAAATTTCAGAATTGCACCTTGCAATGTGGAGATATTACTGTTTGTGCATTTACAATATTCATTGATTTTTGCCATTGAAAAACATGTTTTTCATATACCAGAAATGTTTGAAGCTACTGACTGAATGAAAGGAGCTGGCATCTCACTCTCTTTGAATCTTCTTTATCATGCTAGGATTAGCAGGAAAAAGCAAAAAATTTCAGAATTGCACCTTGCAATGTGGAGATATTACTGTTTGTGCATTTACAATATTCATTGATTTTTGCCATTGAAAAACGTCCAGAAATGTTTGAAGCTACTGACTGAATGAAAGGAGCTGGCATCTCACTCTCTTTGAATCTTCTTTATCATGCTAGGATTAACAGGAAAAAGCAAAAAATTTCAGAATTGCACCTTGCAATGTGGAGATATTACTGTTTGTGCATTTACAATATTCATTGATTTTTGCCATTGAAAAACATGTTTTTCATATACCAGAAATGTTTGAAGCTACTGACTGAATGAAAGGAGCTGGCATCTCACTCTCTTTGAATCTTCTTTATCATGCTAGGATTAACAGGAAAAAGCTAAAAATTTCAGAATTGCACCGTGCAATGTGGAGATATTACTGTTTGTGCATTTACAATATTCATTGATTTTTGCCATTGAAAAACATGTTTTTCATATACCAGAAATGTTTGAAGCTACTGACTGAATGAAAGGAGCTGGCATCTCACTCTCTTTGAATCTTCTTTATCATGCTAGGATTAGCAGGAAAAAGCAAAAAATTTCAGAATTGCACCGTGCAATGTGGAGATATTACTGTTTGTGCATTTACAATATTCATTGATTTTTGCCATTGAAAAACATGTTTTTCATATACCAGAAATGTTTGAAGCTACTGACTGAATGAAAGGAGCTGGCATCTCACTCTCTTTGAATCTTCTTTATCATGCTAGGATTAACAGGAAAAAGCTAAAAATTTCAGAATTGCACCGTGCAATGTGGAGATATTACTGTTTGTGCATTTACAATATTCATTGATTTTTGCCATTGAAAAACGTCCAGAAATGTTTGAAGCTACTGACTGAATGAAAGAAGCTGGCATCTCACTCTCTTTGAATCTTCTTTATCATGCTAGGATTAACAGGAAAAAGCTAAAAATTTCAGAATTGCACCTTGCAATGTGGAGATATTACTGTTTGTGCATTTACAATATTCATTGATTTTTGCCATTGAAAAACATGTTTTTCATATACCAGAAATGTTTGAAGCTACTGACTGAATGAAAGGAGCTGGCATCTCACTCTCTTTGAATCTTCTTTATCATGCTAGGATTAGCAGGAAAAAGCAAAAAATTTCAGAATTGCACCTTGCAATGTGGAGATATTACTGTTTGTGCATTTACAATATTCATTGATTTTTGCCATTGAAAAACGTCCAGAAATGTTTGAAGCTACTGACTGAATGAAAGGAGCTGGCATCTCACTCTCTTTGAATCTTCTTTATCATGCTAGGATTAACAGGAAAAAGCTAAAAATTTCAGAATTGCACCTTGCAATGTGGAGATATTACTGTTTGTGCATTTACAATATTCATTGATTTTTGCCATTGAAAAACATGTTTTTCATATACCAGAAATGTTTGAAGCTACTGACTGAATGAAAGGAGCTGGCATCTCACTCTCTTTGAATCTTCTTTATCATGCTAGGATTAGCAGGAAAAAGCAAAAAATTTCAGAATTGCACCGTGCAATGTGGAGATATTACTGTTTGTGCATTTACAATATTCATTGATTTTTGCCATTGAAAAACGTTTTTCATATACCAGAAATGTTTGAAGCTACTGACTGAATGAAAGGAGCTGGCATCTCACTCTCTTTGAATCTTCTTTATCATGCTAGGATTAGCAGGAAAAAGCAAAAAATTTCAGAATTGCACCTTGCAATGTGGAGATATTACTGTTTGTGCATTTACAATATTCATTGATTTTTGCCATTGAAAAACATGTTTTTCATATACCAGAAATGTTTGAAGCTACTGACTGAATGAAAGGAGCTGGCATCTCACTCTCTTTGAATCTTCTTTATCATGCTAGGATTAACAGGAAAAAGCTAAAAATTTCAGAATTGCACCGTGCAATGTGGAGATATTACTGTTTGTGCATTTACAATATTCATTGATTTTTGCCATTGAAAAACGTCCAGAAATGTTTGAAGCTACTGACTGAATGAAAGGAGCTGGCATCTCACTCTCTTTGAATCTTCTTTATCATGCTAGGATTAGCAGGAAAAAGCAAAAAATTTCAGAATTGCACCTTGCAATGTGGAGATATTACTGTTTGTGCATTTACAATATTCATTGATTTTTGCCATTGAAAAACATGTTTTTCATATACCAGAAATGTTTGAAGCTACTGACTGAATGAAAGGAGCTGGCATCTCACTCTCTTTGAATCTTCTTTATCATGCTAGGATTAACAGGAAAAAGCAAAAAATTTCAGAATTGCACCGTGCAATGTGGAGATATTACTGTTTGTGCATTTACAATATTCATTGATTTTTGCCATTGAAAAATGTCCAGAAATGTTTGAAGCTACTGACTGAATGAAAGGAGCTGGCATCTCACTCTCTTTGAATCTTCTTTATCATGCTAGGATTAGCAGGAAAAAGCTAAAAATTTCAGAATTGCACCTTGCAATGTGGAGATATTACTGTTTGTGCATTTACAATATTCATTGATTTTTGCCATTGAAAAACATGTTTTTCATATACCAGAAATGTTTGAAGCTACTGACTGAATGAAAGGAGCTGGCATCTCACTCTCTTTGAATCTTCTTTATCATGCTAGGATTAGCAGGAAAAAGCTAAAAATTTCAGAATTGCACCGTGCAATGTGGAGATATTACTGTTTGTGCATTTACAATATTCATTGATTTTTGCCATTGAAAAACATGTTTTTCATATACCAGAAATGTTTGAAGCTACTGACTGAATGAAAGGAGCTGGCATCTCACTCTCTTTGAATCTTCTTTATCATGCTAGGATTAGCAGGAAAAAGCAAAAAATTTCAGAATTGCACCTTGCAATGTGGAGATATTACTGTTTGTGCATTTACAATATTCATTGATTTTTGCCATTGAAAAACGTTTTTCATATACCAGAAATGTTTGAAGCTACTGACTGAATGAAAGGAGCTGGCATCTCACTCTCTTTGAATCTTCTTTATCATGCTAGGATTAGCAGGAAAAAGCAAAAAATTTCAGAATTGCACCGTGCAATGTGGAGATATTACTGTTTGTGCATTTACAATATTCATTGATTTTTGCCATTGAAAAACGTCCAGAAATGTTTGAAGCTACTGACTGAATGAAAGGAGCTGGCATCTCACTCTCTTTGAATCTTCTTTATCATGCTAGGATTAACAGGAAAAAGCTAAAAATTTCAGAATTGCACCGTGCAATGTGGAGATATTACTGTTTGTGCATTTACAATATTCATTGATTTTTGCCATTGAAAAACATGTTTTTCATATACCAGAAATGTTTGAAGCTACTGACTGAATGAAAGGAGCTGGCATCTCACTCTCTTTGAATCTTCTTTATCATGCTAGGATTAACAGGAAAAAGCTAAAAATTTCAGAATTGCACCTTGCAATGTGGAGATATTACTGTTTGTGCATTTACAATATTCATTGATTTTTGCCATTGAAAAACATGTTTTTCATATACCAGAAATGTTTGAAGCTACTGACTGAATGAAAGGAGCTGGCATCTCACTCTCTTTGAATCTTCTTTATCATGCTAGGATTAGCAGGAAAAAGCAAAAAATTTCAGAATTGCACCGTGCAATGTGGAGATATTACTGTTTGTGCATTTACAATATTCATTGATTTTTGCCATTGAAAAACATGTTTTTCATATACCAGAAATGTTTGAAGCTACTGACTGAATGAAAGGAGCTGGCATCTCACTCTCTTTGAATCTTCTTTATCATGCTAGGATTAACAGGAAAAAGCTAAAAATTTCAGAATTGCACCGTGCAATGTGGAGATATTACTGTTTGTGCATTTACAATATTCATTGATTTTTGCCATTGAAAAACATGTTTTTCATATACCAGAAATGTTTGAAGCTACTGACTGAATGAAAGGAGCTGGCATCTCACTCTCTTTGAATCTTCTTTATCATGCTAGGATTAACAGGAAAAAGCAAAAAATTTCAGAATTGCACCGTGCAATGTGGAGATATTACTGTTTGTGCATTTACAATATTCATTGATTTTTGCCATTGAAAAACATGTTTTTCATATACCAGAAATGTTTGAAGCTACTGACTGAATGAAAGGAGCTGGCATCTCACTCTCTTTGAATCTTCTTTATCATGCTAGGATTAACAGGAAAAAGCTAAAAATTTCAGAATTGCACCGTGCAATGTGGAGATATTACTGTTTGTGCATTTACAATATTCATTGATTTTTGCCATTGAAAAACGTCCAGAAATGTTTGAAGCTACTGACTGAATGAAAGGAGCTGGCATCTCACTCTCTTTGAATCTTCTTTATCATGCTAGGATTAGCAGGAAAAAGCAAAAAATTTCAGAATTGCACCTTGCAATGTGGAGATATTACTGTTTGTGCATTTACAATATTCATTGATTTTTGCCATTGAAAAACATGTTTTTCATATACCAGAAATGTTTGAAGCTACTGACTGAATGAAAGGAGCTGGCATCTCACTCTCTTTGAATCTTCTTTATCATGCTAGGATTAACAGGAAAAAGCTAAAAATTTCAGAATTGCACCGTGCAATGTGGAGATATTACTGTTTGTGCATTTACAATATTCATTGATTTTTGCCATTGAAAAACATGTTTTTCATATACCAGAAATGTTTGAAGCTACTGACTGAATGAAAGGAGCTGGCATCTCACTCTCTTTGAATCTTCTTTATCATGCTAGGATTAACAGGAAAAAGCTAAAAATTTCAGAATTGCACCGTGCAATGTGGAGATATTACTGTTTGTGCATTTACAATATTCATTGATTTTTGCCATTGAAAAACGTCCAGAAATGTTTGAAGCTACTGACTGAATGAAAGGAGCTGGCATCTCACTCTCTTTGAATCTTCTTTATCATGCTAGGATTAGCAGGAAAAAGCAAAAAATTTCAGAATTGCACCGTGCAATGTGGAGATATTACTGTTTGTGCATTTACAATATTCATTGATTTTTGCCATTGAAAAACATGTTTTTCATATACCAGAAATGTTTGAAGCTACTGACTGAATGAAAGGAGCTGGCATCACACTCTCTTTGAATCTTCTTTATCATGCTAGGATTAGCAGGAAAAAGCAAAAAATTTCAGAATTGCACCTTGCAATGTGGAGATATTACTGTTTGTGCATTTACAATATTCATTGATTTTTGCCATTGAAAAACATGTTTTTCATATACCAGAAATGTTTGAAGCTACTGACTGAATGAAAGGAGCTGGCATCTCACTCTCTTTGAATCTTCTTTATCATGCTAGGATTAACAGGAAAAAGCTAAAAATTTCAGAATTGCACCTTGCAATGTGGAGATATTACTGTTTGTGCATTTACAATATTCATTGATTTTTGCCATTGAAAAACATGTTTTTCATATACCAGAAATGTTTGAAGCTACTGACTGAATGAAAGGAGCTGGCATCTCACTCTCTTTGAATCTTCTTTATCATGCTAGGATTAACAGGAAAAAGCAAAAAATTTCAGAATTGCACCGTGCAATGTGGAGATATTACTGTTTGTGCATTTACAATATTCATTGATTTTTGCCATTGAAAAACATGTTTTTCATGTACCAGAAATGTTTGAAGCTACTGACTGAATGAAAGGAGCTGGCATCTCACTCTCTTTGAATCTTCTTTATCATGCTAGGATTAACAGGAAAAAGCTAAAAATTTCAGAATTGCACCGTGCAATGTGGAGATATTACTGTTTGTGCATTTACAATATTCATTGATTTTTGCCATTGAAAAACGTCCAGAAATGTTTGAAGCTACTGACTGAATGAAAGGAGCTGGCATCTCACTCTCTTTGAATCTTCTTTATCATGCTAGGATTAGCAGGAAAAAGCAAAAAATTTCAGAATTGCACCTTGCAATGTGGAGATATTACTGTTTGTGCATTTACAATATTCATTGATTTTTGCCATTGAAAAACATGTTTTTCATATACCAGAAATGTTTGAAGCTACTGACTGAATGAAAGGAGCTGGCATCTCACTCTCTTTGAATCTTCTTTATCATGCTAGGATTAACAGGAAAAAGCTAAAAATTTCAGAATTGCACCGTGCAATGTGGAGATATTACTGTTTGTGCATTTACAATATTCATTGATTTTTGCCATTGAAAAACATGTTTTTCATATACCAGAAATGTTTGAAGCTACTGACTGAATGAAAGGAGCTGGCATCTCACTCTCTTTGAATCTTCTTTATCATGCTAGGATTAACAGGAAAAAGCTAAAAATTTCAGAATTGCACCGTGCAATGTGGAGATATTACTGTTTGTGCATTTACAATATTCATTGATTTTTGCCATTGAAAAACGTCCAGAAATGTTTGAAGCTACTGACTGAATGAAAGGAGCTGGCATCTCACTCTCTTTGAATCTTCTTTATCATGCTAGGATTAGCAGGAAAAAGCAAAAAATTTCAGAATTGCACCGTGCAATGTGGAGATATTACTGTTTGTGCATTTACAATATTCATTGATTTTTGCCATTGAAAAACATGTTTTTCATATACCAGAAATGTTTGAAGCTACTGACTGAATGAAAGGAGCTGGCATCTCACTCTCTTTGAATCTTCTTTATCATGCTAGGATTAGCAGGAAAAAGCTAAAAATTTCAGAATTGCACCGTGCAATGTGGAGATATTACTGTTTGTGCATTTACAATATTCATTGATTTTTGCCATTGAAAAACATGTTTTTCATATACCAGAAATGTTTGAAGCTACTGACTGAATGAAAGGAGCTGGCATCTCACTCTCTTTGAATCTTCTTTATCATGCTAGGATTAGCAGGAAAAAGCAAAAAATTTCAGAATTGCACCTTGCAATGTGGAGATATTACTGTTTGTGCATTTACAATATTCATTGATTTTTGCCATTGAAAAACGTTTTTCATATACCAGAAATGTTTGAAGCTACTGACTGAATGAAAGGAGCTGGCATCTCACTCTCTTTGAATCTTCTTTATCATGCTAGGATTAGCAGGAAAAAGCAAAAAATTTCAGAATTGCACCGTGCAATGTGGAGATATTACTGTTTGTGCATTTACAATATTCATTGATTTTTGCCATTGAAAAACGTCCAGAAATGTTTGAAGCTACTGACTGAATGAAAGGAGCTGGCATCTCACTCTCTTTGAATCTTCTTTATCATGCTAGGATTAACAGGAAAAAGCTAAAAATTTCAGAATTGCACCGTGCAATGTGGAGATATTACTGTTTGTGCATTTACAATATTCATTGATTTTTGCCATTGAAAAACATGTTTTTCATATACCAGAAATGTTTGAAGCTACTGACTGAATGAAAGGAGCTGGCATCTCACTCTCTTTGAATCTTCTTTATCATGCTAGGATTAACAGGAAAAAGCTAAAAATTTCAGAATTGCACCTTGCAATGTGGAGATATTACTGTTTGTGCATTTACAATATTCATTGATTTTTGCCATTGAAAAACATGTTTTTCATATACCAGAAATGTTTGAAGCTACTGACTGAATGAAAGGAGCTGGCATCTCACTCTCTTTGAATCTTCTTTATCATGCTAGGATTAACAGGAAAAAGCTAAAAATTTCAGAATTGCACCGTGCACTGTGGAGATATTACTGTTTGTGCATTTACAATATTCATTGATTTTTGCCATTGAAAAACATGTTTTTCATATACCAGAAATGTTTGAAGCTACTGACTGAATGAAAGGAGCTGGCATCTCACTCTCTTTGAATCTTCTTTATCATGCTAGGATTAGCAGGAAAAAGCAAAAAATTTCAGAATTGCACCGTGCAATGTGGAGATATTACTGTTTGTGCATTTACAATATTCATTGATTTTTGCCATTGAAAAACATGTTTTTCATATACCAGAAATGTTTGAAGCTACTGACTGAATGAAAGGAGCTGGCATCTCACTCTCTTTGAATCTTCTTTATCATGCTAGGATTAACAGGAAAAAGCTAAAAATTTCAGAATTGCACCGTGCAATGTGGAGATATTACTGTTTGTGCATTTACAATATTCATTGATTTTTGCCATTGAAAAACATGTTTTTCATATACCAGAAATGTTTGAAGCTACTGACTGAATGAAAGGAGCTGGCATCTCACTCTCTTTGAATCTTCTTTATCATGCTAGGATTAACAGGAAAAAGCAA
This sequence comes from Phyllobates terribilis, assembly GCF_046119375.1. Taxonomy (NCBI): domain Eukaryota; kingdom Metazoa; phylum Chordata; class Amphibia; order Anura; family Dendrobatidae; genus Phyllobates; species Phyllobates terribilis. Next base: position 9,208 of record NW_027365356.1, read on the forward strand.
AAAATTTCAGAATTGCACCGTGCAATGTGGAGATATTACTGTTTGTGCATTTACAATATTCATTGATTTTTGCCATTGAAAAACATGTTTTTCATATACCAGAAATGTTTGAAGCTACTGACTGAATGAAAGGAGCTGGCATCTCACTCTCTTTGAATCTTCTTTATCATGCTAGGATTAACAGGAAAAAGCTAAAAATTTCAGAATTGCACCGTGCAATGTGGAGATATTACTGTTTGTGCATTTACAATATTCATTGATTTTTGCCATTGAAAAACGTCCAGAAATGTTTGAAGCTACTGACTGAATGAAAGGAGCTGGCATCTCACTCTCTTTGAATCTTCTTTATCATGCTAGGATTAGCAGGAAAAAGCAAAAAATTTCAGAATTGCACCTTGCAATGTGGAGATATTACTGTTTGTGCATTTACAATATTCATTGATTTTTGCCATTGAAAAACATGTTTTTCATATACCAGAAATGTTTGAAGCTACTGACTGAATGAAAGGAGCTGGCATCTCACTCTCTTTGAATCTTCTTTATCATGCTAGGATTAACAGGAAAAAGCTAAAAATTTCAGAATTGCACCGTGCAATGTGGAGATATTACTGTTTGTGCATTTACAATATTCATTGATTTTTGCCATTGAAAAACATGTTTTTCATATACCAGAAATGTTTGAAGCTACTGACTGAATGAAAGGAGCTGGCATCTCACTCTCTTTGAATCTTCTTTATCATGCTAGGATTAACAGGAAAAAGCTAAAAATTTCAGAATTGCACCGTGCAATGTGGAGATATTACTGTTTGTGCATTTACAATATTCATTGATTTTTGCCATTGAAAAACGTCCAGAAATGTTTGAAGCTACTGACTGAATGAAAGGAGCTGGCATCTCACTCTCTTTGAATCTTCTTTATCATGCTAGGATTAGCAGGAAAAAGCAAAAAATTTCAGAATTGCACCGTGCAATGTGGAGATATTACTGTTTGTGCATTTACAATATTCATTGATTTTTGCCATTGAAAAACATGTTTTTCATATACCAGAAATGTTTGAAGCTACTGACTGAATGAAAGGAGCTGGCATCTCACTCTCTTTGAATCTTCTTTATCATGCTAGGATTAGCAGGAAAAAGCAAAAAATTTCAGAATTGCACCTTGCAATGTGGAGATATTACTGTTTGTGCATTTACAATATTCATTGATTTTTGCCATTGAAAAACATGTTTTTCATATACCAGAAATGTTTGAAGCTACTGACTGAATGAAAGGAGCTGGCATCTCACTCTCTTTGAATCTTCTTTATCATGCTAGGATTAACAGGAAAAAGCTAAAAATTTCAGAATTGCACCTTGCAATGTGGAGATATTACTGTTTGTGCATTTACAATATTCATTGATTTTTGCCATTGAAAAACATGTTTTTCATATACCAGAAATGTTTGAAGCTACTGACTGAATGAAAGGAGCTGGCATCTCACTCTCTTTGAATCTTCTTTATCATGCTAGGATTAACAGGAAAAAGCAAAAAATTTCAGAATTGCACCTTGCAATGTGGAGATATTACTGTTTGTGCATTTACAATATTCATTGATTTTTGCCATTGAAAAACATGTTTTTCATATACCAGAAATGTTTGAAGCTACTGACTGAATGAAAGGAGCTGGCATCTCACTCTCTTTGAATCTTCTTTATCATGCTAGGATTAACAGGAAAAAGCTAAAAATTTCAGAATTGCACCGTGCAATGTGGAGATATTACTGTTTGTGCATTTACAATATTCATTGATTTTTGCCATTGAAAAACGTCCAGAAATGTTTGAAGCTACTGACTGAATGAAAGGAGCTGGCATCTCACTCTCTTTGAATCTTCTTTATCATGCTAGGATTAGCAGGAAAAAGCAAAAAATTTCAGAATTGCACCTTGCAATGTGGAGATATTACTGTTTGTGCATTTACAATATTCATTGATTTTTGCCATTGAAAAACATGTTTTTCATATACCAGAAATGTTTGAAGCTACTGACTGAATGAAAGGAGCTGGCATCTCACTCTCTTTGAATCTTCTTTATCATGCTAGGATTAGCAGGAAAAAGCAAAAAATTTCAGAATTGCACCTTGCAATGTGGAGATATTACTGTTTGTGCATTTACAATATTCATTGATTTTTGCCATTGAAAAACGTCCAGAAATGTTTGAAGCTACTGACTGAATGAAAGGAGCTGGCATCTCACTCTCTTTGAATCTTCTTTATCATGCTAGGATTAACAGGAAAAAGCTAAAAATTTCAGAATTGCACCTTGCAATGTGGAGATATTACTGTTTGTGCATTTACAATATTCATTGATTTTTGCCATTGAAAAACATGTTTTTCATATACCAGAAATGTTTGAAGCTACTGACTGAATGAAAGGAGCTGGCATCTCACTCTCTTTGAATCTTCTTTATCATGCTAGGATTAGCAGGAAAAAGCAAAAAATTTCAGAATTGCACCTTGCAATGTGGAGATATTACTGTTTGTGCATTTACAATATTCATTGATTTTTGCCATTGAAAAACATGTTTTTCATATACCAGAAATGTTTGAAGCTACTGACTGAATGAAAGGAGCTGGCATCTCACTCTCTTTGAATCTTCTTTATCATGCTAGGATTAACAGGAAAAAGCTAAAAATTTCAGAATTGCACCGTGCAATGTGGAGATATTACTGTTTGTGCATTTACAATATTCATTGATTTTTGCCATTGAAAAACGTCCAGAAATGTTTGAAGCTACTGACTGAATGAAAGGAGCTGGCATCTCACTCTCTTTGAATCTTCTTTATCATGCTAGGATTAGCAGGAAAAAGCAAAAAATTTCAGAATTGCACCGTGCAATGTGGAGATATTACTGTTTGTGCATTTACAATATTCATTGATTTTTGCCATTGAAAAACATGTTTTTCATATACCAGAAATGTTTGAAGCTACTGACTGAATGAAAGGAGCTGGCATCTCACTCTCTTTGAATCTTCTTTATCATGCTAGGATTAGCAGGAAAAAGCAAAAAATTTCAGAATTGCACCTTGCAATGTGGAGATATTACTGTTTGTGCATTTACAATATTCATTGATTTTTGCCATTGAAAAACATGTTTTTCATATACCAGAAATGTTTGAAGCTACTGACTGAATGAAAGGAGCTGGCATCTCACTCTCTTTGAATCTTCTTTATCATGCTAGGATTAACAGGAAAAAGCTAAAAATTTCAGAATTGCACCGTGCAATGTGGAGATATTACTGTTTGTGCATTTACAATATTCATTGATTTTTGCCATGGAAAAACGTCCAGAAATGTTTGAAGCTACTGACTGAATGAAAGGAGCTGGCATCTCACTCTCTTTGAATCTTCTTTATCATGCTAGGATTAGCAGGAAAAAGCAAAAAATTTCAGAATTGCACCGTGCAATGTGGAGATATTACTGTTTGTGCATTTACAATATTCATTGATTTTTGCCATTGAAAAACATGTTTTTCATATACCAGAAATGTTTGAAGCTACTGACTGAATGAAAGGAGCTGGCATCTCACTCTCTTTGAATCTTCTTTATCATGCTAGGATTAACAGGAAAAAGCTAAAAATTTCAGAATTGCACCGTGCAATGTGGAGATATTACTGTTTGTGCATTTACAATATTCATTGATTTTTGCCATTGAAAAACATGTTTTTCATATACCAGAAATGTTTGAAGCTACTGACTGAATGAAAGGAGCTGGCATCTCACTCTCTTTGAATCTTCTTTATCATGCTAGGATTAGCAGGAAAAAGCAAAAAATTTCAGAATTGCACCTTGCAATGTGGAGATATTACTGTTTGTGCATTTACAATATTCATTGATTTTTGCCATTGAAAAACGTCCAGAAATGTTTGAAGCTACTGACTGAATGAAAGGAGCTGGCATCTCACTCTCTTTGAATCTTCTTTATCATGCTAGGATTAGCAGGAAAAAGCAAAAAATTTCAGAATTGCACCGTGCAATGTGGAGATATTACTGTTTGTGCATTTACAATATTCATTGATTTTTGCCATTGAAAAACATGTTTTTCATATACCAGAAATGTTTGAAGCTACTGACTGAATGAAAGGAGCTGGCATCTCACTCTCTTTGAATCTTCTTTATCATGCTAGGATTAACAGGAAAAAGCTAAAAATTTCAGAATTGCACCGTGCAATGTGGAGATATTACTGTTTGTGCATTTACAATATTCATTGATTTTTGCCATTGAAAAACGTCCAGAAATGTTTGAAGCTACTGACTGAATGAAAGGAGCTGGCATCTCACTCTCTTTGAATCTTCTTTATCATGCTAGGATTAGCAGGAAAAAGCAAAAAATTTCAGAATTGCACCGTGCAATGTGGAGATATTACTGTTTGTGCATTTACAATATTCATTGATTTTTGCCATTGAAAAACATGTTTTTCATATACCAGAAATGTTTGAAGCTACTGACTGAATGAAAGGAGCTGGCATCTCACTCTCTTTGAATCTTCTTTATCATGCTAGGATTAACAGGAAAAAGCTAAAAATTTCAGAATTGCACCTTGCAATGTGGAGATATTACTGTTTGTGCATTTACAATATTCATTGATTTTTGCCATTGAAAAACATGTTTTTCATATACCAGAAATGTTTGAAGCTACTGACTGAATGAAAGGAGCTGGCATCTCACTCTCTTTGAATCTTCTTTATCATGCTAGGATTAGCAGGAAAAAGCTAAAAATTTCAGAATTGCACCGTGCAATGTGGAGATATTACTGTTTGTGCATTTACAATATTCATTGATTTTTGCCATTGAAAAACATGTTTTTCATATACCAGAAATGTTTGAAGCTACTGACTGAATGAAAGGAGCTGGCATCTCACTCTCTTTGAATCTTCTTTATCATGCTAGGATTAGCAGGAAAAAGCTAAAAATTTCAGAATTGCACCGTGCAATGTGGAGATATTACTGTTTGTGCATTTACAATATTCATTGATTTTTGCCATTGAAAAACATGTTTTTCATATACCAGAAATGTTTGAAGCTACTGACTGAATGAAAGGAGCTGGCATCTCACTCTCTTTGAATCTTCTTTATCATGCTAGGATTAACAGGAAAAAGCTAAAAATTTCAGAATTGCACCGTGCAATGTGGAGATATTACTGTTTGTGCATTTACAATATTCATTGATTTTTGCCATTGAAAAACGTCCAGAAATGTTTGAAGCTACTGACTGAATGAAAGGAGCTGGCATCTCACTCTCTTTGAATCTTCTTTATCATGCTAGGATTAGCAGGAAAAAGCAAAAAATTTCAGAATTGCACCTTGCAATGTGGAGATATTACTGTTTGTGCATTTACAATATTCATTGATTTTTGCCATTGAAAAACATGTTTTTCATATACCAGAAATGTTTGAAGCTACTGACTGAATGAAAGGAGCTGGCATCTCACTCTCTTTGAATCTTCTTTATCATGCTAGGATTAACAGGAAAAAGCTAAAAATTTCAGAATTGCACGGTGCAATGTGGAGATATTACTGTTTGTGCATTTACAATATTCATTGATTTTTGCCATTGAAAAACATGTTTTTCATATACCAGAAATGTTTGAAGCTACTGACTGAATGAAAGGAGCTGGCATCTCACTCTCTTTGAATCTTCTTTATCATGCTAGGATTAACAGGAAAAAGCTAAAAATTTCAGAATTGCACCGTGCAATGTGGAGATATTACTGTTTGTGCATTTACAATATTCATTGATTTTTGCCATTGAAAAACGTCCAGAAATGTTTGAAGCTACTGACTGAATGAAAGGAGCTGGCATCTCACTCTCTTTGAATCTTCTTTATCATGCTAGGATTAGCAGGAAAAAGCAAAAAATTTCAGAATTGCACCGTGCAATGTGGAGATATTACTGTTTGTGCATTTACAATATTCATTGATTTTTGCCATTGAAAAACATGTTTTTCATATACCAGAAATGTTTGAAGCTACTGACTGAATGAAAGGAGCTGGCATCTCACTCTCTTTGAATCTTCTTTATCATGCTAGGATTAGCAGGAAAAAGCAAAAAATTTCAGAATTGCACCTTGCAATGTGGAGATATTACTGTTTGTGCATTTACAATATTCATTGATTTTTGCCATTGAAAAACATGTTTTTCATATACCAGAAATGTTTGAAGCTACTGACTGAATGAAAGGAGCTGGCATCTCACTCTCTTTGAATCTTCTTTATCATGCTAGGATTAACAGGAAAAAGCTAAAAATTTCAGAATTGCACCTTGCAATGTGGAGATATTACTGTTTGTGCATTTACAATATTCATTGATTTTTGCCATTGAAAAACATGTTTTTCATATACCAGAAATGTTTGAAGCTACTGATTGAATGAAAGGAGCTGGCATCTCACTCTCTTTGAATCTTCTTTATCATGCTAGGATTAACAGGAAAAAGCAAAAAATTTCAGAATTGCACCTTGCAATGTGGAGATATTACTGTTTGTGCATTTACAATATTCATTGATTTTTGCCATTGAAAAACATGTTTTTCATATACCAGAAATGTTTGAAGCTACTGACTGAATGAAAGGAGCTGGCATCTCACTCTCTTTGAATCTTCTTTATCATGCTAGGATTAACAGGAAAAAGCTAAAAATTTCAGAATTGCACCGTGCAATGTGGAGATATTACTGTTTGTGCATTTACAATATTCATTGATTTTTGCCATTGAAAAACGTCCAGAAATGTTTGAAGCTACTGACTGAATGAAAGGAGCTGGCATCTCACTCTCTTTGAATCTTCTTTATCATGCTAGGATTAGCAGGAAAAAGCTAAAAATTTCAGAATTGCACCTTGCAATGTGGAGATATTACTGTTTGTGCATTTACAATATTCATTGATTTTTGCCATTGAAAAACGTCCAGAAATGTTTGAAGCTACTGACTGAATGAAAGGAGCTGGCATCTCACTCTCTTTGAATCTTCTTTATCATGCTAGGATTAGCAGGAAAAAGCTAAAAATTTCAGAATTGCACCGTGCAATGTGGAGATATTACTGTTTGTGCATTTACAATATTCATTGATTTTTGCCATTGAAAAACATGTTTTTCATATACCAGAAATGTTTGAAGCTACTGACTGAATGAAAGGAGCTGGCATCTCACTCTCTTTGAATCTTCTTTATCATGCTAGGATTAACAGGAAAAAGCTAAAAATTTCAGAATTGCACCTTGCAATGTGGAGATATTACTGTTTGTGCATTTACAATATTCATTGATTTTTGCCATTGAAAAACGTCCAGAAATGTTTGAAGCTACTGACTGAATGAAAGGAGCTGGCATCTCACTCTCTTTGAATCTTCTTTATCATGCTAGGATTAGCAGGAAAAAGCTAAAAATTTCAGAATTGCACCTTGCAATGTGGAGATATTACTGTTTGTGCATTTACAATATTCATTGATCTTTGCCATTGAAAAACATGTTTTTCATATACCAGAAATGTTTGAAGCTACTGACTGAATGAAAGGAGCTGGCATCTCACTCTCTTTGAATCTTCTTTATCATGCTAGGATTAACAGGAAAAAGCAAAAAATTTCAGAATTGCACCTTGCAATATGGAGATATTACTGTTTGTGCATTTACAATATTCATTGATTTTTGCCATTGAAAAACGTCCAGAAATGTTTGAAGCTACTGACTGAATGAAAGGAGCTGGCATCTCACTCTCTTTGAATCTTCTTTATCATGCTAGGATTAACAGGAAAAAGCTAAAAATTTCAGAATTGCACCGTGCAATGTGGAGATATTACTGTTTGTGCATTTACAATATTCATTGATTTTTGCCATTGAAAAACGTCCAGAAATGTTTGAAGCTACTGACTGAATGAAAGGAGCTGGCATCTCACTCTCTTTGAATCTTCTTTATCATGCTAGGATTAACAGGAAAAAGCTAAAAATTTCAGAATTGCACCGTGCAATGTGGAGATATTACTGTTTGTGCATTTACAATATTCATTGATTTTTGCCATTGAAAAACATGTTTTTCATATACCAGAAATGTTTGAAGCTACTGACTGAATGAAAGGAGCTGGCATCTCACTCTCTTTGAATCTTCTTTATCATGCTAGGATTAGCAGGAAAAAGCAAAAAATTTCAGAATTGCACCTTGCAATGTGGAGATATTACTGTTTGTGCATTTACAATATTCATTGATTTTTGCCATTGAAAAACATGTTTTTCATATACCAGAAATGTTTGAAGCTACTGACTGAATGAAAGGAGCTGGCATCTCACTCTCTTTGAATCTTCTTTATCATGCTAGGATTAGCAGGAAAAAGCTAAAAATTTCAGAATTGCACCTTGCAATGTGGAGATATTACTGTTTGTGCATTTACAATATTCATTGATTTTTGCCATTGAAAAACATGTTTTTCATATACCAGAAATGTTTGAAGCTACTGACTGAATGAAAGGACCTGGCATCTCACTCTCTTTGAATCTTCTTTATCATGCTAGGATTAGCAGGAAAAAGCTAAAAATTTCAGAATTGCACCTTGCAATGTGGAGATATTACTGTTTGTGCATTTACAATATTCATTGATTTTTGCCATTGAAAAACATGTTTTTCATATACCAGAAATGTTTGAAGCTACTGACTGAATGAAAGGAGCTGGCATCTCACTCTCTTTGAATCTTCTTTATCATGCTAGTATTAGCAGGAAAAAGCAAAAAATTTCAGAATTGCACCGTGCAATGTGGAGATATTACTGTTTGTGCATTTACAATATTCATTGATTTTTGCCATTGAAAAACGTCCAGAAATGTTTGAAGCTACTGACTGAATGAAAGGAGCTGGCATCTCACTCTCTTTGAATCTTCTTTATCATGCTAGGATTAACAGGAAAAAGCTAAAAATTTCAGAATTGCACCGTGCAATGTGGAGATATTACTGTTTGTGCATTTACAATATTCATTGATTTTTGCCATTGAAAAACATGTTTTTCATATACCAGAAATGTTTGAAGCTACTGACTGAATGAAAGGAGCTGGCATCTCACTCTCTTTGAATCTTCTTTATCATGCTAGGATTAACAGGAAAAAGCTAAAAATTTCAGAATTGCACCTTGCAATGTGGAGATATTACTGTTTGTGCATTTACAATATTCATTGATTTTTGCCATTGAAAAACGTCCAGAAATGTTTGAAGCTACTGACTGAATGAAAGGAGCTGGCATCTCACTCTCTTTGAATCTTCTTTATCATGCTAGGATTAACAGGAAAAAGCTAAAAATTTCAGAATTGCACCTTGCAATGTGGAGATATTACTGTTTGTGCATTTACAATATTCATTGATTTTTGCCATTGAAAAACATGTTTTTCATATACCAGAAATGTTTGAAGCTACTGACTGAATGAAAGGAGCTGGCATCTCACTCTCTTTGAATCTTCTTTATCATGCTAGGATTAACAGGAAAAAGCAAAAAATTTCAGAATTGCACCTTGCAATGTGGAGATATTACTGTTTGTGCATTTACAATATTCATTGATTTTTGCCATTGAAAAACGTCCAGAAATGTTTGAAGCTACTGACTGAATGAAAGGAGCTGGCATCTCACTCTCTTTGAATCTTCTTTATCATGCTAGGATTAACAGGAAAAAGCTAAAAATTTCAGAATTGCACCGTGCAATGTGGAGATATTACTGTTTGTGCATTTACAATATTCATTGATTTTTGCCATTGAAAAACGTCCAGAAATGTTTGAAGCTACTGACTGAATGAAAGGAGCTGGCATCTCACTCTCTTTGAATCTTCTTTATCATGCTAGGATTAACAGGAAAAAGCTAAAAATTTCAGAATTGCACCGTGCAATGTGGAGATATTACTGGTTGTGCATTTACAATATTCATTGATTTTTGCCATTGAAAAACATGTTTTTCATATACCAGAAATGTTTGAAGCTACTGACTGAATGAAAGGAGCTGGCATCTCACTCTCTTTGAATCTTCTTTATCATGCTAGGATTAGCAGGAAAAAGCAAAAAATTTCAGAATTGCACCTTGCAATGTGGAGATATTACTGTTTGTGCATTTACAATATTCATTGATTTTTGCCATTGAAAAACATGTTTTTCATATACCAGAAATGTTTGAAGCTACTGACTGAATGAAAGGAGCTGGCATCTCACTCTCTTTGAATCTTCTTTATCATGCTAGGATTAGCAGGAAAAAGCTAAAAATTTCAGAATTGCACCTTGCAATGTGGAGATATTACTGTTTGTGCATTTACAATATTCATTGATTTTTGCCATTGAAAAACATGTTTTTCATATACCAGAAATGTTTGAAGCTACTGACTGAATGAAAGGAGCTGGCATCTCACTCTCTTTGAATCTTCTTTATCATGCTAGGATTAGCAGGAAAAAGCTAAAAATTTCAGAATTGCACCTTGCAATGTGGAGATATTACTGTTTGTGCATTTACAATATTCATTGATTTTTGCCATTGAAAAACATGTTTTTCATATACCAGAAATGTTTGAAGCTACTGACTGAATGAAAGGAGCTGGCATCTCACTCTCTTTGAATCTTCTTTATCATGCTAGTATTAGCAGGAAAAAGCAAAAAATTTCAGAATTGCACCGTGCAATGTGGAGATATTACTGTTTGTGCATTTACAATATTCATTGATTTTTGCCATTGAAAAACGTCCAGAAATGTTTGAAGCTACTGACTGAATGAAAGGAGCTGGCATCTCACTCTCTTTGAATCTTCTTTATCATGCTAGGATTAACAGGAAAAAGCTAAAAATTTCAGAATTGCACCGTGCAATGTGGAGATATTACTGTTTGTGCATTTACAATATTCATTGATTTTTGCCATTGAAAAACATGTTTTTCATATACCAGAAATGTTTGAAGCTACTGACTGAATGAAAGGAGCTGGCATCTCACTCTCTTTGAATCTTCTTTATCATGCTAGGATTAACAGGAAAAAGCTAAAAATTTCAGAATTGCACCTTGCAATGTGGAGATATTACTGTTTGTGCATTTACAATATTCATTGATTTTTGCCATTGAAAAACGTCCAGAAATGTTTGAAGCTACTGACTGAATGAAAGGAGCTGGCATCTCACTCTCTTTGAATCTTCTTTATCATGCTAGGATTAACAGGAAAAAGCTAAAAATTTCAGAATTGCACCTTGCAATGTGGAGATATTACTGTTTGTGCATTTACAATATTCATTGATTTTTGCCATTGAAAAACATGTTTTTCATATACCAGAAATGTTTGAAGCTACTGACTGAATGAAAGGAGCTGGCATCTCACTCTCTTTGAATCTTCTTTATCATGCTAGGATTAACAGGAAAAAGCTAAAAATTTCAGAATTGCACCTTGCAATGTGGAGATATTACTGTTTGTGCATTTACAATATTCATTGATTTTTGCCATTGAAAAACATGTTTTTCATATACCAGAAATGTTTGAAGCTACTGACTGAATGAAAGGAGCTGGCATCTCACTCTCTTTGAATCTTCTTTATCATGCTAGGATTAACAGGAAAAAGCTAAAAATTTCAGAATTGCACCTTGCAATGTGGAGATATTACTGTTTGTGCATTTACAATATTCATTGATTTTTGCCATTGAAAAACATGTTTTTCATATACCAGAAATGTTTGAAGCTACTGACTGAATGAAAGGAGCTGGCATCTCACTCTCTTTGAATCTTCTTTATCATGCTAGGATTAGCAGGAAAAAGCAAAAAATTTCAGAATTGCACCGTGCAATGTGGAGATATTACTGTTTGTGCATTTACAATATTCATTGATTTTTGCCATTGAAAAACGTCCAGAAATGTTTGAAGCTACTGACTGAATGAAAGGAGCTGGCATCTCACTCTCTTTGAATCTTCTTTATCATGCTAGGATTAACAGGAAAAAGCTAAAAATTTCAGAATTGCACCGTGCAATGTGGAGATATTACTGTTTGTGCATTTACAATATTCATTGATTTTTGCCATTGAAAAACGTCCAGAAATGTTTGAAGCTACTGACTGAATGAAAGGAGCTGGCATCTCACTCTCTTTGAATCTTCTTTATCATGCTAGGATTAGCAGGAAAAAGCAAAAAATTTCAGAATTGCACCGTGCAATGTGGAGATATTACTGTTTGTGCATTTACAATATTCATTGATTTTTGCCATTGAAAAACGTCCAGAAATGTTTGAAGCTACTGACTGAATGAAAGGAGCTGGCATCTCACTCTCTTTGAATCTTCTTTATCATGCTAGGATTAGCAGGAAAAAGCAAAAAATTTCAGAATTGCACCGTGCAATGTGGAGATATTACTGTTTGTGCATTTACAATATTCATTGATTTTTGCCATTGAAAAACATGTTTTTCATATACCAGAAATGTTTGAAGCTACTGACTGAATGAAAGGAGCTGGCATCTCACTCTCTTTGAATCTTCTTTATCATGCTAGGATTAACAGGAAAAAGCAAAAAATTTCAGAATTGCACCGTGCAATGTGGAGATATTACTGTTTGTGCATTTACAATATTCATTGATTTTTGCCATTGAAAAACATGTTTTTCATATACCAGAAATGTTTGAAGCTACTGACTGAATGAAAGGAGCTGGCATCTCACTCTCTTTGAATCTTCTTTATCATGCTAGGATTAGCAGGAAAAAGCAAAAAATTTCAGAATTGCACCTTGCAATGTGGAGATATTACTGTTTGTGCATTTACAATATTCATTGATTTTTGCCATTGAAAAACATGTTTTTCATATACCAGAAATGTTTGAAGCTACTGACTGAATGAAAGGAGCTGGCATCTCACTCTCTTTGAATCTTCTTTATCATGCTAGGATTAGCAGGAAAAAGCAAAAAATTTCAGAATTGCACCGTGCAATGTGGAGATATTACTGTTTGTGCATTTACAATATTCATTGATTTTTGCCATTGAAAAACATGTTTTTCATATACCAGAAATGTTTGAAGCTACTGACTGAATGAAAGGAGCTGGCATCTCACTCTCTTTGAATCTTCTTTATCATGCTAGGATTAACAGGAAAAAGCTAAAAATTTCAGAATTGCACCTTGCAATGTGGAGATATTACTGTTTGTGCATTTACAATATTCATTGATTTTTGCCATTGAAAAACATGTTTTTCATATACCAGAAATGTTTGAAGCTACTGACTGAATGAAAGGAGCTGGCATCTCACTCTCTTTGAATCTTCTTTATCATGCTAGGATTAGCAGGAAAAAGCTAAAAATTTCAGAATTGCACCGTGCAATGTGGAGATATTACTGTTTGTGCATTTACAATATTCATTGATTTTTGCCATTGAAAAACATGTTTTTCATATACCAGAAATGTTTGAAGCTACTGACTGAATGAAAGGAGCTGGCATCTCACTCTCTTTGAATCTTCTTTATCATGCTAGGATTAGCAGGAAAAAGCAAAAAATTTCAGAATTGCACCTTGCAATGTGGAGATATTACTGTTTGTGCATTTACAATATTCATTGATTTTTGCCATTGAAAAACATGTTTTTCATATACCAGAAATGTTTGAAGCTACTGACTGAATGAAAGGAGCTGGCATCTCACTCTCTTTGAATCTTCTTTATGATGCTAGGATTAGCAGGAAAAAGCTAAAAATTTCAGAATTGCACCTTGCAATGTGGAGATATTACTGTTTGTGCATTTACAATATTCATTGATTTTTGCCATTGAAAAACATGTTTTTCATATACCAGAAATGTTTGAAGCTACTGACTGAATGAAAGGAGCTGGCATCTCACTCTCTTTGAATCTTCTTTATCATGCTAGGATTAGCAGGAAAAAGCAAAAAATTTCAGAATTGCACCGTGCAATGTGGAGATATTACTGTTTGTGCATTTACAATATTCATTGATTTTTGCCATTGAAAAACATGTTTTTCATATACCAGAAATGTTTGAAGCTACTGACTGAATGAAAGGAGCTGGCATCTCACTCTCTTTGAATCTTCTTTATCATGCTAGGATTAGCAGGAAAAAGCTAAAAATTTCAGAATTGCACCGTGCAATGTGGAGATATTACTGTTTGTGCATTTACAATATTCATTGATTTTTGCCATTGAAAAACGTCCAGAAATGTTTGAAGCTACTGACTGAATGAAAGGAGCTGGCATCTCACTCTCTTTGAATCTTCTTTATCATGCTAGGATTAACAGGAAAAAGCTAAAAATTTCAGAATTGCACCGTGCAATGTGGAGATATTACTGTTTGTGCATTTACAATATTCATTGATTTTTGCCATTGAAAAACATGTTTTTCATATACCAGAAATGTTTGAAGCTACTGACTGAATGAAAGGAGCTGGCATCTCACTCTCTTTGAATCTTCTTTATCATGCTAGGATTAGCAGGAAAAAGCTAAAAATTTCAGAATTGCACCTTGCAATGTGGAGATATTACTGTTTGTGCATTTACAATATTCATTGATTTTTGCCATTGAAAAACATGTTTTTCATATACCAGAAATGTTTGAAGCTACTGACTGAATGAAAGGAGCTGGCATCTCACTCTCTTTGAATCTTCTTTATCATGCTAGGATTAACAGGAAAAAGCTAAAAATTTCAGAATTGCACCTTGCAATGTGGAGATATTACTGTTTGTGCATTTACAATATTCATTGATTTTTGCCATTGAAAAACGTCCAGAAATGTTTGAAGCTACTGACTGAATGAAAGGAGCTGGCATCTCACTCTCTTTGAATCTTCTTTATCATGCTAGGATTAACAGGAAAAAGCTAAAAATTTCAGAATTGCACCGTGCAATGTGGAGATATTACTGTTTGTGCATTTACAATATTCATTGATTTTTGCCATTGAAAAACATGTTTTTCATATACCAGAAATGTTTGAAGCTACTGACTGAATGAAAGGAGCTGGCATCTCACTCTCTTTGAATCTTCTTTATCATGCTAGGATTAGCAGGAAAAAGCTAAAAATTTCAGAATTGCACCTTGCAATGTGGAGATATTACTGTTTGTGCATTTACAATATTCATTGATTTTTGCCATTGAAAAACATGTTTTTCATATACCAGAAATGTTTGAAGCTACTGACTGAATGAAAGGAGCTGGCATCTCACTCTCTTTGAATCTTCTTTATCATGCTAGGATTAACAGGAAAAAGCTAAAAATTTCAGAATTGCACCTTGCAATGTGGAGATATTACTGTTTGTGCATTTACAATATTCATTGATTTTTGCCATTGAAAAACGTCCAGAAATGTTTGAAGCTACTGACTGAATGAAAGGAGCTGGCATCTCACTCTCTTTGAATCTTCTTTATCATGCTAGGATTAACAGGAAAAAGCTAAAAATTTCAGAATTGCACCGTGCAATGTGGAGATATTACTGTTTGTGCATTTACAATATTCATTGATTTTTGCCATTGAAAAACGTCCAGAAATGTTTGAAGCTACTGACTGAATGAAAGGAGCTGGCATCTCACTCTCTTTGAATCTTCTTTATCATGCTAGGATTAGCAGGAAAAAGCAAAAAATTTCAGAATTGCACCTTGCAATGTGGAGATATTACTGTTTGTGCATTTACAATATTCATTGATTTTTGCCATTGAAAAACATGTTTTTCATATACCAGAAATGTTTGAAGCTACTGACTGAATGAAAGGAGTTAGCATCTCACTCTCTTTGAATCTTCTTTATCATGCTAGGATTAGCAGGAAAAAGCAAAAAATTTCAGAATTGCACCGTGCAATGTGGAGATATTACTGTTTGTGCATTTACAATATTCATTGATTTTTGCCATTGAAAAACGTCCAGAAATGTTTGAAGCTACTGACTGAATGAAAGGAGCTGGCATCTCACTCTCTTTGAATCTTCTTTATCATGCTAGGATTAACAGGAAAAAGCTAAAAATTTCAGAATTGCACCTTGCAATGTGGAGATATTACTGTTTGTGCATTTACAATATTCATTGATTTTTGCCATTGAAAAACATGTTTTTCATATACCAGAAATGTTTGAAGCTACTGACTGAATGAAAGGAGCTGGCATCTCACTCTCTTTGAATCTTCTTTATCATGCTAGGATTAGCAGGAAAAAGCTAAAAATTTCAGAATTGCACCGTGCAATGTGGAGATATTACTGTTTGTGCATTTACAATATTCATTGATTTTTGCCATTGAAAAACATGTTTTTCATATACCAGAAATGTTTGAAGCTACTGACTGAATGAAAGGAGCTGGCATCTCACTCTCTTTGAATCTTCTTTATCATGCTAGGATTAGCAGGAAAAAGCAAAAAATTTCAGAATTGCACCTTGCAATGTGGAGATATTACTGTTTGTGCATTTACAATATTCATTGATTTTTGCCATTGAAAAACATGTTTTTCATATACCAGAAATGTTTGAAGCTACTGACTGAATGAAAGGAGCTGGCATCTCACTCTCTTTGAATCTTCTTTATCATGCTAGGATTAGCAGGAAAAAGCTAAAAATTTCAGAATTGCACCTTGCAATGTGGAGATATTACTGTTTGTGCATTTACAATATTCATTGATTTTTGCCATTGAAAAACATGTTTTTCATATACCAGAAATGTTTGAAGCTACTGACTGAATGAAAGGAGCTGGCATCTCACTCTCTTTGAATCTTCTTTATCATGCTAGGATTAGCAGGAAAAAGCTAAAAATTTCAGAATTGCACCTTGCAATGTGGAGATATTACTGTTTGTGCATTTACAATATTCATTGATTTTTGCCATTGAAAAACATGTTTTTCATATACCAGAAATGTTTGAAGCTACTGACTGAATGAAAGGAGCTGGCATCTCACTCTCTTTGAATCTTCTTTATCATGCTAGGATTAACAGGAAAAAGCAAAAAATTTCAGAATTGCACCTTGCAATGTGGAGATATTTCTGTTTGTGCATTTACAATATTCATTGATTTTTGCCATTGAAAAACGTCCAGAAATGTTTGAAGCTACTGACTGAATGAAAGGAGCTGGCATCTCACTCTCTTTGAATCTTCTTTATCATGCTAGGATTAGCAGGAAAAAGCAAAAAATTTCAGAATTGCACCGTGCAATGTGGAGATATTACTGTTTGTGCATTTACAATATTCATTGATTTTTGCCATTGAAAAACATGTTTTTCATATACCAGAAATGTTTGAAGCTACTGACTGAATGAAAGGAGCTGGCATCTCACTCTCTTTGAATCTTCTTTATCATGCTAGGATTAGCAGGAAAAAGCTAAAAATTTCAGAATTGCACCGTGCAATGTGGAGATATTACTGTTTGTGCATTTACAATATTCATTGATTTTTGCCATTGAAAAACGTCCAGAAATGTTTGAAGCTACTGACTGAATGAAAGGAGCTGGCATCTCACTCTCTTTGAATCTTCTTTATCATGCTAGGATTAACAGGAAAAAGCTAAAAATTTCAGAATTGCACCGTGCAATGTGGAGATATTACTGTTTGTGCATTTACAATATTCATTGATTTTTGCCATTGAAAAACATGTTTTTCATATACCAGAAATGTTTGAAGCTACTGACTGAATGAAAGGAGCTGGCATCTCACTCTCTTTGAATCTTCTTTATCATGCTAGGATTAGCAGGAAAAAGCTAAAAATTTCAGAATTGCACCTTGCAATGTGGAGATATTACTGTTTGTGCATTTACAATATTCATTGATTTTTGCCATTGAAAAACATGTTTTTCATATACCAGAAATGTTTGAAGCTACTGACTGAATGAAAGGAGCTGGCATCTCACTCTCTTTGAATCTTCTTTATCATGCTAGGATTAACAGGAAAAAGCTAAAAATTTCAGAATTGCACCTTGCAATGTGGAGATATTACTGTTTGTGCATTTACAATATTCATTGATTTTTGCCATTGAAAAACGTCCAGAAATGTTTGAAGCTACTGACTGAATGAAAGGAGCTGGCATCTCACTCTCTTTGAATCTTCTTTATCATGCTAGGATTAACAGGAAAAAGCTAAAAATTTCAGAATTGCACCGTGCAATGTGGAGATATTACTGTTTGTGCATTTACAATATTCATTGATTTTTGCCATTGAAAAACGTCCAGAAATGTTTGAAGCTACTGACTGAATGAAAGGAGCTGGCATCTCACTCTCTTTGAATCTTCTTTATCATGCTAGGATTAGCAGGAAAAAGCAAAAAATTTCAGAATTGCACCTTGCAATGTGGAGATATTACTGTTTGTGCATTTACAATATTCATTGATTTTTGCCATTGAAAAACATGTTTTTCATATACCAGAAATGTTTGAAGCTACTGACTGAATGAAAGGAGTTAGCATCTCACTCTCTTTGAATCTTCTTTATCATGCTAGGATTAGCAGGAAAAAGCTAAAAATTTCAGAATTGCACCGTGCAATGTGGAGATATTACTGTTTGTGCATTTACAATATTCATTGATTTTTGCCATTGAAAAACGTCCAGAAATGTTTGAAGCTACTGACTGAATGAAAGGAGCTGGCATCTCACTCTCTTTGAATCTTCTTTATCATGCTAGGATTAACAGGAAAAAGCTAAAAATTTCAGAATTGCACCGTGCAATGTGGAGATATTACTGTTTGTGCATTTACAATATTCATTGATTTTTGCCATTGAAAAACATGTTTTTCATATACCAGAAATGTTTGAAGCTACTGACTGAATGAAAGGAGCTGGCATCTCACTCTCTTTGAATCTTCTTTATCATGCTAGGATTAGCAGGAAAAAGCTAAAAATTTCAGAATTGCACCTTGCAATGTGGAGATATTACTGTTTGTGCATTTACAATATTCATTGATTTTTGCCATTGAAAAACATGTTTTTCATATACCAGAAATGTTTGAAGCTACTGACTGAATGAAAGGAGCTGGCATCTCACTCTCTTTGAATCTTCTTTATCATGCTAGGATTAACAGGAAAAAGCTAAAAATTTCAGAATTGCACCTTGCAATGTGGAGATATTACTGTTTGTGCATTTACAATATTCATTGATTTTTGCCATTGAAAAACGTCCAGAAATGTTTGAAGCTACTGACTGAATGAAAGGAGCTGGCATCTCACTCTCTTTGAATCTTCTTTATCATGCTAGGATTAACAGGAAAAAGCTAAAAATTTCAGAATTGCACCGTGCAATGTGGAGATATTACTGTTTGTGCATTTACAATATTCATTGATTTTTGCCATTGAAAAACATGTTTTTCATATACCAGAAATGTTTGAAGCTACTGACTGAATGAAAGGAGCTGGCATCTCACTCTCTTTGAATCTTCTTTATCATGCTAGGATTAGCAGGAAAAAGCTAAAAATTTCAGAATTGCACCTTGCAATGTGGAGATATTACTGTTTGTGCATTTACAATATTCATTGATTTTTGCCATTGAAAAACATGTTTTTCATATACCAGAAATGTTTGAAGCTACTGACTGAATGAAAGGAGCTGGCATCTCACTCTCTTTGAATCTTCTTTATCATGCTAGGATTAACAGGAAAAAGCTAAAAATTTCAGAATTGCACCTTGCAATGTGGAGATATTACTGTTTGTGCATTTACAATATTCATTGATTTTTGCCATTGAAAAACGTCCAGAAATGTTTGAAGCTACTGACTGAATGAAAGGAGCTGGCATCTCACTCTCTTTGAATCTTCTTTATCATGCTAGGATTAACAGGAAAAAGCTAAAAATTTCAGAATTGCACCGTGCAATGTGGAGATATTACTGTTTGTGCATTTACAATATTCATTGATTTTTGCCATTGAAAAACGTCCAGAAATGTTTGAAGCTACTGACTGAATGAAAGGAGCTGGCATCTCACTCTCTTTGAATCTTCTTTATCATGCTAGGATTAGCAGGAAAAAGCAAAAAATTTCAGAATTGCACCTTGCAATGTGGAGATATTACTGTTTGTGCATTTACAATATTCATTGATTTTTGCCATTGAAAAACATGTTTTTCATATACCAGAAATGTTTGAAGCTACTGACTGAATGAAAGGAGTTAGCATCTCACTCTCTTTGAATCTTCTTTATCATGCTAGGATTAGCAGGAAAAAGCAAAAAATTTCAGAATTGCACCGTGCAATGTGGAGATATTACTGTTTGTGCATTTACAATATTCATTGATTTTTGCCATTGAAAAACGTCCAGAAATGTTTGAAGCTACTGACTGAATGAAAGGAGCTGGCATCTCACTCTCTTTGAATCTTCTTTATCATGCTAGGATTAACAGGAAAAAGCTAAAAATTTCAGAATTGCACCTTGCAATGTGGAGATATTACTGTTTGTGCATTTACAATATTCATTGATTTTTGCCATTGAAAAACATGTTTTTCATATACCAGAAATGTTTGAAGCTACTGACTGAATGAAAGGAGCTGGCATCTCACTCTCTTTGAATCTTCTTTATCATGCTAGGATTAGCAGGAAAAAGCTAAAAATTTCAGAATTGCACCGTGCAATGTGGAGATATTACTGTTTGTGCATTTACAATATTCATTGATTTTTGCCATTGAAAAACATGTTTTTCATATACCAGAAATGTTTGAAGCTACTGACTGAATGAAAGGAGCTGGCATCTCACTCTCTTTGAATCTTCTTTATCATGCTAGGATTAGCAGGAAAAAGCAAAAAATTTCAGAATTGCACCTTGCAATGTGGAGATATTACTGTTTGTGCATTTACAATATTCATTGATTTTTGCCATTGAAAAACATGTTTTTCATATACCAGAAATGTTTGAAGCTACTGACTGAATGAAAGGAGCTGGCATCTCACTCTCTTTGAATCTTCTTTATCATGCTAGGATTAGCAGGAAAAAGCTAAAAATTTCAGAATTGCACCTTGCAATGTGGAGATATTACTGTTTGTGCATTTACAATATTCATTGATTTTTGCCATTGAAAAACATGTTTTTCATATACCAGAAATGTTTGAAGCTACTGACTGAATGAAAGGAGCTGGCATCTCACTCTCTTTGAATCTTCTTTATCATGCTAGGATTAGCAGGAAAAAGCTAAAAATTTCAGAATTGCACCTTGCAATGTGGAGATATTACTGTTTGTGCATTTACAATATTCATTGATTTTTGCCATTGAAAAACATGTTTTTCATATACCAGAAATGTTTGAAGCTACTGACTGAATGAAAGGAGCTGGCATCTCACTCTCTTTGAATCTTCTTTATCATGCTAGGATTAACAGGAAAAAGCAAAAAATTTCAGAATTGCACCTTGCAATGTGGAGATATTTCTGTTTGTGCATTTACAATATTCATTGATTTTTGCCATTGAAAAACGTCCAGAAATGTTTGAAGCTACTGACTGAATGAAAGGAGCTGGCATCTCACTCTCTTTGAATCTTCTTTATCATGCTAGGATTAGCAGGAAAAAGCAAAAAATTTCAGAATTGCACCGTGCAATGTGGAGATATTACTGTTTGTGCATTTACAATATTCATTGATTTTTGCCATTGAAAAACATGTTTTTCATATACCAGAAATGTTTGAAGCTACTGACTGAATGAAAGGAGCTGGCATCTCACTCTCTTTGAATCTTCTTTATCATGCTAGGATTAGCAGGAAAAAGCTAAAAATTTCAGAATTGCACCGTGCAATGTGGAGATATTACTGTTTGTGCATTTACAATATTCATTGATTTTTGCCATTGAAAAACGTCCAGAAATGTTTGAAGCTACTGACTGAATGAAAGGAGCTGGCATCTCACTCTCTTTGAATCTTCTTTATCATGCTAGGATTAACAGGAAAAAGCTAAAAATTTCAGAATTGCACCGTGCAATGTGGAGATATTACTGTTTGTGCATTTACAATATTCATTGATTTTTGCCATTGAAAAACATGTTTTTCATATACCAGAAATGTTTGAAGCTACTGACTGAATGAAAGGAGCTGGCATCTCACTCTCTTTGAATCTTCTTTATCATGCTAGGATTAGCAGGAAAAAGCTAAAAATTTCAGAATTGCACCTTGCAATGTGGAGATATTACTGTTTGTGCATTTACAATATTCATTGATTTTTGCCATTGAAAAACATGTTTTTCATATACCAGAAATGTTTGAAGCTACTGACTGAATGAAAGGAGCTGGCATCTCACTCTCTTTGAATCTTCTTTATCATGCTAGGATTAACAGGAAAAAGCTAAAAATTTCAGAATTGCACCTTGCAATGTGGAGATATTACTGTTTGTGCATTTACAATATTCATTGATTTTTGCCATTGAAAAACGTCCAGAAATGTTTGAAGCTACTGACTGAATGAAAGGAGCTGGCATCTCACTCTCTTTGAATCTTCTTTATCATGCTAGGATTAACAGGAAAAAGCTAAAAATTTCAGAATTGCACCGTGCAATGTGGAGATATTACTGTTTGTGCATTTACAATATTCATTGATTTTTGCCATTGAAAAACGTCCAGAAATGTTTGAAGCTACTGACTGAATGAAAGGAGCTGGCATCTCACTCTCTTTGAATCTTCTTTATCATGCTAGGATTAGCAGGAAAAAGCAAAAAATTTCAGAATTGCACCTTGCAATGTGGAGATATTACTGTTTGTGCATTTACAATATTCATTGATTTTTGCCATTGAAAAACATGTTTTTCATATACCAGAAATGTTTGAAGCTACTGACTGAATGAAAGGAGTTAGCATCTCACTCTCTTTGAATCTTCTTTATCATGCTAGGATTAGCAGGAAAAAGCAAAAAATTTCAGAATTGCACCGTGCAATGTGGAGATATTACTGTTTGTGCATTTACAATATTCATTGATTTTTGCCATTGAAAAACGTCCAGAAATGTTTGAAGCTACTGACTGAATGAAAGGAGCTGGCATCTCACTCTCTTTGAATCTTCTTTATCATGCTAGGATTAACAGGAAAAAGCAAAAAATTTCAGAATTGCACCGTGCAATGTGGAGATATTACTGTTTGTGCATTTACAATATTCATTGATTTTTGCCATTGAAAAACATGTTTTTCATATACCAGAAATGTTTGAAGCTACTGACTGAATGAAAGGAGCTGGCATCTCACTCTCTTTGAATCTTCTTTATCATGCTAGGATTAGCAGGAAAAAGCAAAAAATTTCAGAATTGCACCTTGCAATGTGGAGATATTACTGTTTGTGCATTTACAATATTCATTGATTTTTGCCATTGAAAAACATGTTTTTCATATACCAGAAATGTTTGAAGCTACTGACTGAATGAAAGGAGCTGGCATCTCACTCTCTTTGAATCTTCTTTATCATGCTAGGATTAGCAGGAAAAAGCAAAAAATTTCAGAATTGCACCGTGCAATGTGGAGATATTACTGTTTGTGCATTTACAATATTCATTGATTTTTGCCATTGAAAAACATGTTTTTCATATACCAGAAATGTTTGAAGCTACTGACTGAATGAAAGGAGCTGGCATCTCACTCTCTTTGAATCTTCTTTATCATGCTAGGATTAACAGGAAAAAGCTAAAAATTTCAGAATTGCACCTTGCAATGTGGAGATATTACTGTTTGTGCATTTACAATATTCATTGATTTTTGCCATTGAAAAACATGTTTTTCATATACCAGAAATGTTTGAAGCTACTGACTGAATGAAAGGAGCTGGCATCTCACTCTCTTTGAATCTTCTTTATCATGCTAGGATTAGCAGGAAAAAGCTAAAAATTTCAGAATTGCACCGTGCAATGTGGAGATATTACTGTTTGTGCATTTACAATATTCATTGATTTTTGCCATTGAAAAACATGTTTTTCATATACCAGAAATGTTTGAAGCTACTGACTGAATGAAAGGAGCTGGCATCTCACTCTCTTTGAATCTTCTTTATCATGCTAGGATTAGCAGGAAAAAGCAAAAAATTTCAGAATTGCACCTTGCAATGTGGAGATATTACTGTTTGTGCATTTACAATATTCATTGATTTTTGCCATTGAAAAACATGTTTTTCATATACCAGAAATGTTTGAAGCTACTGACTGAATGAAAGGAGCTGGCATCTCACTCTCTTTGAATCTTCTTTATCATGCTAGGATTAACAGGAAAAAGCTAAAAATTTCAGAATTGCACCGTGCAATGTGGAGATATTACTGTTTGTGCATTTACAATATTCATTGATTTTTGCCATTGAAAAACATGTTTTTCATATACCAGAAATGTTTGAAGCTACTGACTGAATGAAAGGAGCTGGCATCTCACTCTCTTTGAATCTTCTTTATCATGCTAGGATTAGCAGGAAAAAGCTAAAAATTTCAGAATTGCACCTTGCAATGTGGAGATATTACTGTTTGTGCATTTACAATATTCATTGATTTTTGCCATTGAAAAACATGTTTTTCATATACCAGAAATGTTTGAAGCTACTGACTGAATGAAAGGAGCTGGCATCTCACTCTCTTTGAATCTTCTTTATCATGCTAGGATTAACAGGAAAAAGCTAAAAATTTCAGAATTGCACCTTGCAATGTGGAGATATTACTGTTTGTGCATTTACAATATTCATTGATTTTTGCCATTGAAAAACGTCCAGAAATGTTTGAAGCTACTGACTGAATGAAAGGAGCTGGCATCTCACTCTCTTTGAATCTTCTTTATCATGCTAGGATTAACAGGAAAAAGCTAAAAATTTCAGAATTGCACCGTGCAATGTGGAGATATTACTGTTTGTGCATTTACAATATTCATTGATTTTTGCCATTGAAAAACGTCCAGAAATGTTTGAAGCTACTGACTGAATGAAAGGAGCTGGCATCTCACTCTCTTTGAATCTTCTTTATCATGCTAGGATTAGCAGGAAAAAGCAAAAAATTTCAGAATTGCACCTTGCAATGTGGAGATATTACTGTTTGTGCATTTACAATATTCATTGATTTTTGCCATTGAAAAACATGTTTTTCATATACCAGAAATGTTTGAAGCTACTGACTGAATGAAAGGAGTTGGCATCTCACTCTCTTTGAATCTTCTTTATCATGCTAGGATTAGCAGGAAAAAGCAAAAAATTTCAGAATTGCACCGTGCAATGTGGAGATATTACTGTTTGTGCATTTACAATATTCATTGATTTTTGCCATTGAAAAACGTCCAGAAATGTTTGAAGCTACTGACTGAATGAAAGGAGCTGGCATCTCACTCTCTTTGAATCTTCTTTATCATGCTAGGATTAACAGGAAAAAGCAAAAAATTTCAGAATTGCACCGTGCAATGTGGAGATATTACTGTTTGTGCATTTACAATATTCATTGATTTTTGCCATTGAAAAACATGTTTTTCATATACCAGAAATGTTTGAAGCTACTGACTGAATGAAAGGAGCTGGCATCTCACTCTCTTTGAATCTTCTTTATCATGCTAGGATTAGCAGGAAAAAGCAAAAAATTTCAGAATTGCACCTTGCAATGTGGAGATATTACTGTTTGTGCATTTACAATATTCATTGATTTTTGCCATTGAAAAACATGTTTTTCATATACCAGAAATGTTTGAAGCTACTGACTGAATGAAAGGAGCTGGCATCTCACTCTCTTTGAATCTTCTTTATCATGCTAGGATTAGCAGGAAAAAGCAAAAAATTTCAGAATTGCACCGTGCAATGTGGAGATATTACTGTTTGTGCATTTACAATATTCATTGATTTTTGCCATTGAAAAACATGTTTTTCATATACCAGAAATGTTTGAAGCTACTGACTGAATGAAAGGAGCTGGCATCTCACTCTCTTTGAATCTTCTTTATCATGCTAGGATTAACAGGAAAAAGCTAAAAATTTCAGAATTGCACCTTGCAATGTGGAGATATTACTGTTTGTGCATTTACAATATTCATTGATTTTTGCCATTGAAAAACATGTTTTTCATATACCAGAAATGTTTGAAGCTACTGACTGAATGAAAGGAGCTGGCATCTCACTCTCTTTGAATCTTCTTTATCATGCTAGGATTAGCAGGAAAAAGCTAAAAATTTCAGAATTGCACCGTGCAATGTGGATATATTACTGTTTGTGCATTTACAATATTCATTGATTTTTGCCATTGAAAAACATGTTTTTCATATACCAGAAATGTTTGAAGCTACTGACTGAATGAAAGGAGCTGGCATCTCACTCTCTTTGAATCTTCTTTATCATGCTAGGATTAGCAGGAAAAAGCAAAAAATTTCAGAATTGCACCTTGCAATGTGGAGATATTACTGTTTGTGCATTTACAATATTCATTGATTTTTGCCATTGAAAAACATGTTTTTCATATACCAGAATGTTTGAAGCTACTGACTGAATGAAAGGAGCTGGCATCTCACTCTCTTTGAATCTTCTTTATCATGCTAGGATTAGCAGGAAAAAGCAAAAAATTTCAGAATTGCATCGTGCAATGTGGAGATATTACTGTTTGTGCATTTATAATATTCATTGATTTTTGCCATTGAAAAACGTCCAGAAATGTTTGAAGCTACTGACTGAATGAAAGGAGCTGGCATCTCACTCTCTTTGAATCTTCTTTATCATGCTAGGATTAGCAGGAAAAAGCAAAAAATTTCAGAATTGCACCGTGCAATGTGGAGATATTACTGTTTGTGCATTTACAATATTCATTGATTTTTGCCATTGAAAAACATGTTTTTCATATACCAGAAATGTTTGAAGCTACTGACTGAATGAAAGGAGCTGGCATCTCACTCTCTTTGAATCTTCTTTATCATGCTAGGATTAGCAGGAAAAAGCAAAAAATTTCAGAATTGCACCTTGCAATGTGGAGATATTACTGTTTGTGCATTTACAATATTCATTGATTTTTGCCATTGAAAAACATGTTTTTCATATACCAGAAATGTTTGAAGCTACTGACTGAATGAAAGGAGCTGGCATCTCACTCTCTTTGAATCTTCTTTATCATGCTAGGATTAACAGGAAAAAGCTAAAAATTTCAGAATTGCACCGTGCAATGTGGAGATATTACTGTTTGTGCATTTACAATATTCATTGATTTTTGCCATTGAAAAACATGTTTTTCATATACCAGAAATGTTTGAAGCTACTGACTGAATGAAAGGAGCTGGCATCTCACTCTCTTTGAATCTTCTTTATCATGCTAGGATTAACAGGAAAAAGCTAAAAATTTCAGAATTGCACCTTGCAATGTGGAGATATTACTGTTTGTGCATTTACAATATTCATTGATTTTTGCCATTGAAAAACATGTTTTTCATATACCAGAAATGTTTGAAGCTACTGACTGAATGAAAGGAGCTGGCATCTCACTCTCTTTGAATCTTCTTTATCATGCTAGGATTAACAGGAAAAAGCTAAAAATTTCAGAATTGCACCGTGCAATGTGGAGATATTACTGTTTGTGCATTTACAATATTCATTGATTTTTGCCATTGAAAAACGTCCAGAAATGTTTGAAGCTACTGACTGAATGAAAGGAGCTGGCATCTCACTCTCTTTGAATCTTCTTTATCATGCTAGGATTAGCAGGAAAAAGCAAAAAATTTCAGAATTGCACCGTGCAATGTGGAGATATTACTGTTTGTGCATTTACAATATTCATTGATTTTTGCCATTGAAAAACATGTTTTTCATATACCAGAAATGTTTGAAGCTACTGACTGAATGAAAGGAGCTGGCATCTCACTCTCTTTGAATCTTCTTTATCATGCTAGGATTAACAGGAAAAAGCTAAAAATTTCAGAATTGCACCGTGCAATGTGGAGATATTACTGTTTGTGCATTTACAATATTCATTGATTTTTGCCATTGAAAAACATGTTTTTCATATACCAGAAATGTTTGAAGCTACTGACTGAATGAAAGGAGTTGGCATCTCACTCTCTTTGAATCTTCTTTATCATGCTAGGATTAGCAGGAAAAAGCAAAAAATTTCAGAATTGCACCGTGCAATGTGGAGATATTACTGTTTGTGCATTTACAATATTCATTGATTTTTGCCATTGAAAAACGTCCAGAAATGTTTGAAGCTACTGACTGAATGAAAGGAGCTGGCATCTCACTCTCTTTGAATCTTCTTTATCATGCTAGGATTAACAGGAAAAAGCAAAAAATTTCAGAATTGCACCGTGCAATGTGGAGATATTACTGTTTGTGCATTTACAATATTCATTGATTTTTGCCATTGAAAAACATGTTTTTCATATACCAGAAATGTTTGAAGCTACTGACTGAATGAAAGGAGCTGGCATCTCACTCTCTTTGAATCTTCTTTATCATGCTAGGATTAGCAGGAAAAAGCAAAAAATTTCAGAATTGCACCTTGCAATGTGGAGATATTACTGTTTGTGCATTTACAATATTCATTGATTTTTGCCATTGAAAAACGTCCAGAAATGTTTGAAGCTACTGACTGAATGAAAGGAGCTGGCATCTCACTCTCTTTGAATCTTCTTTATCATGCTAGGATTAGCAGGAAAAAGCAAAAAATTTCAGAATTGCACCTTGCAATGTGGAGATATTACTGTTTGTGCATTTACAATATTCATTGATTTTTGCCATTGAAAAACATGTTTTTCATATACCAGAAATGTTTGAAGCTACTGACTGAATGAAAGGAGTTAGCATCTCACTCTCTTTGAATCTTCTTTATCATGCTAGGATTAGCAGGAAAAAGCAAAAAATTTCAGAATTGCACCGTGCAATGTGGAGATATTACTGTTTGTGCATTTACAATATTCATTGATTTTTGCCATTGAAAAACGTCCAGAAATGTTTGAAGCTACTGACTGAATGAAAGGAGCTGGCATCTCACTCTCTTTGAATCTTCTTTATCATGCTAGGATTAACAGGAAAAAGCAAAAAATTTCAGAATTGCACCGTGCAATGTGGAGATATTACTGTTTGTGCATTTACAATATTCATTGATTTTTGCCATTGAAAAACATGTTTTTCATATACCAGAAATGTTTGAAGCTACTGACTGAATGAAAGGAGCTGGCATCTCACTCTCTTTGAATCTTCTTTATCATGCTAGGATTAGCAGGAAAAAGCAAAAAATTTCAGAATTGCACCTTGCAATGTGGAGATATTACTGTTTGTGCATTTACAATATTCATTGATTTTTGCCATTGAAAAACATGTTTTTCATATACCAGAAATGTTTGAAGCTACTGACTGAATGAAAGGAGCTGGCATCTCACTCTCTTTGAATCTTCTTTATCATGCTAGGATTAGCAGGAAAAAGCAAAAAATTTCAGAATTGCACCGTGCAATGTGGAGATATTACTGTTTGTGCATTTACAATATTCATTGATTTTTGCCATTGAAAAACATGTTTTTCATATACCAGAAATGTTTGAAGCTACTGACTGAATGAAAGGAGCTGGCATCTCACTCTCTTTGAATCTTCTTTATCATGCTAGGATTAACAGGAAAAAGCTAAAAATTTCAGAATTGCACCTTGCAATGTGGAGATATTACTGTTTGTGCATTTACAATATTCATTGATTTTTGCCATTGAAAAACATGTTTTTCATATACCAGAAATGTTTGAAGCTACTGACTGAATGAAAGGAGCTGGCATCTCACTCTCTTTGAATCTTCTTTATCATGCTAGGATTAGCAGGAAAAAGCTAAAAATTTCAGAATTGCACCGTGCAATGTGGAGATATTACTGTTTGTGCATTTACAATATTCATTGATTTTTGCCATTGAAAAACATGTTTTTCATATACCAGAAATGTTTGAAGCTACTGACTGAATGAAAGGAGCTGGCATCTCACTCTCTTTGAATCTTCTTTATCATGCTAGGATTAGCAGGAAAAAGCAAAAAATTTCAGAATTGCACCTTGCAATGTGGAGATATTACTGTTTGTGCATTTACAATATTCATTGATTTTTGCCATTGAAAAACATGTTTTTCATATACCAGAAATGTTTGAAGCTACTGACTGAATGAAAGGAGCTGGCATCTCACTCTCTTTGAATCTTCTTTATCATGCTAGGATTAACAGGAAAAAGCTAAAAATTT
The DNA here is from genome assembly GCF_046119375.1 of Phyllobates terribilis. Classification (NCBI taxonomy): domain Eukaryota; kingdom Metazoa; phylum Chordata; class Amphibia; order Anura; family Dendrobatidae; genus Phyllobates; species Phyllobates terribilis. The sequence continues at coordinate 39,254 of NW_027365356.1, forward strand.
CAGAATTGCACCGTGCAATGTGGAGATATTACTGTTTGTGCATTTACAATATTCATTGATTTTTGCCATTGAAAAACATGTTTTTCATATACCAGAAATGTTTGAAGCTACTGACTGAATGAAAGGAGCTGGCATCTCACTCTCTTTGAATCTTCTTTATCATGCTAGGATTAGCAGGAAAAAGCTAAAAATTTCAGAATTGCACCTTGCAATGTGGAGATATTACTGTTTGTGCATTTACAATATTCATTGATTTTTGCCATTGAAAAACATGTTTTTCATATACCAGAAATGTTTGAAGCTACTGACTGAATGAAAGGAGCTGGCATCTCACTCTCTTTGAATCTTCTTTATCATGCTAGGATTAACAGGAAAAAGCTAAAAATTTCAGAATTGCACCTTGCAATGTGGAGATATTACTGTTTGTGCATTTACAATATTCATTGATTTTTGCCATTGAAAAACGTCCAGAAATGTTTGAAGCTACTGACTGAATGAAAGGAGCTGGCATCTCACTCTCTTTGAATCTTCTTTATCATGCTAGGATTAACAGGAAAAAGCTAAAAATTTCAGAATTGCACCGTGCAATGTGGAGATATTACTGTTTGTGCATTTACAATATTCATTGATTTTTGCCATTGAAAAACGTCCAGAAATGTTTGAAGCTACTGACTGAATGAAAGGAGCTGGCATCTCACTCTCTTTGAATCTTCTTTATCATGCTAGGATTAGCAGGAAAAAGCAAAAAATTTCAGAATTGCACCTTGCAATGTGGAGATATTACTGTTTGTGCATTTACAATATTCATTGATTTTTGCCATTGAAAAACATGTTTTTCATATACCAGAAATGTTTGAAGCTACTGACTGAATGAAAGGAGTTGGCATCTCACTCTCTTTGAATCTTCTTTATCATGCTAGGATTAGCAGGAAAAAGCAAAAAATTTCAGAATTGCACCGTGCAATGTGGAGATATTACTGTTTGTGCATTTACAATATTCATTGATTTTTGCCATTGAAAAACGTCCAGAAATGTTTGAAGCTACTGACTGAATGAAAGGAGCTGGCATCTCACTCTCTTTGAATCTTCTTTATCATGCTAGGATTAACAGGAAAAAGCAAAAAATTTCAGAATTGCACCGTGCAATGTGGAGATATTACTGTTTGTGCATTTACAATATTCATTGATTTTTGCCATTGAAAAACATGTTTTTCATATACCAGAAATGTTTGAAGCTACTGACTGAATGAAAGGAGCTGGCATCTCACTCTCTTTGAATCTTCTTTATCATGCTAGGATTAGCAGGAAAAAGCAAAAAATTTCAGAATTGCACCTTGCAATGTGGAGATATTACTGTTTGTGCATTTACAATATTCATTGATTTTTGCCATTGAAAAACATGTTTTTCATATACCAGAAATGTTTGAAGCTACTGACTGAATGAAAGGAGCTGGCATCTCACTCTCTTTGAATCTTCTTTATCATGCTAGGATTAGCAGGAAAAAGCAAAAAATTTCAGAATTGCACCGTGCAATGTGGAGATATTACTGTTTGTGCATTTACAATATTCATTGATTTTTGCCATTGAAAAACATGTTTTTCATATACCAGAAATGTTTGAAGCTACTGACTGAATGAAAGGAGCTGGCATCTCACTCTCTTTGAATCTTCTTTATCATGCTAGGATTAACAGGAAAAAGCTAAAAATTTCAGAATTGCACCTTGCAATGTGGAGATATTACTGTTTGTGCATTTACAATATTCATTGATTTTTGCCATTGAAAAACATGTTTTTCATATACCAGAAATGTTTGAAGCTACTGACTGAATGAAAGGAGCTGGCATCTCACTCTCTTTGAATCTTCTTTATCATGCTAGGATTAGCAGGAAAAAGCTAAAAATTTCAGAATTGCACCGTGCAATGTGGAGATATTACTGTTTGTGCATTTACAATATTCATTGATTTTTGCCATTGAAAAACATGTTTTTCATATACCAGAAATGTTTGAAGCTACTGACTGAATGAAAGGAGCTGGCATCTCACTCTCTTTGAATCTTCTTTATCATGCTAGGATTAGCAGGAAAAAGCAAAAAATTTCAGAATTGCACCTTGCAATGTGGAGATATTACTGTTTGTGCATTTACAATATTCATTGATTTTTGCCATTGAAAAACATGTTTTTCATATACCAGAAATGTTTGAAGCTACTGACTGAATGAAAGGAGCTGGCATCTCACTCTCTTTGAATCTTCTTTATCATGCTAGGATTAGCAGGAAAAAGCAAAAAATTTCAGAATTGCATCGTGCAATGTGGAGATATTACTGTTTGTGCATTTATAATATTCATTGATTTTTGCCATTGAAAAACGTCCAGAAATGTTTGAAGCTACTGACTGAATGAAAGGAGCTGGCATCTCACTCTCTTTGAATCTTCTTTATCATGCTAGGATTAGCAGGAAAAAGCAAAAAATTTCAGAATTGCACCGTGCAATGTGGAGATATTACTGTTTGTGCATTTACAATATTCATTGATTTTTGCCATTGAAAAACATGTTTTTCATATACCAGAAATGTTTGAAGCTACTGACTGAATGAAAGGAGCTGGCATCTCACTCTCTTTGAATCTTCTTTATCATGCTAGGATTAGCAGGAAAAAGCAAAAAATTTCAGAATTGCACCTTGCAATGTGGAGATATTACTGTTTGTGCATTTACAATATTCATTGATTTTTGCCATTGAAAAACATGTTTTTCATATACCAGAAATGTTTGAAGCTACTGACTGAATGAAAGGAGCTGGCATCTCACTCTCTTTGAATCTTCTTTATCATGCTAGGATTAACAGGAAAAAGCTAAAAATTTCAGAATTGCACCGTGCAATGTGGAGATATTACTGTTTGTGCATTTACAATATTCATTGATTTTTGCCATTGAAAAACATGTTTTTCATATACCAGAAATGTTTGAAGCTACTGACTGAATGAAAGGAGCTGGCATCTCACTCTCTTTGAATCTTCTTTATCATGCTAGGATTAACAGGAAAAAGCTAAAAATTTCAGAATTGCACCTTGCAATGTGGAGATATTACTGTTTGTGCATTTACAATATTCATTGATTTTTGCCATTGAAAAACATGTTTTTCATATACCAGAAATGTTTGAAGCTACTGACTGAATGAAAGGAGCTGGCATCTCACTCTCTTTGAATCTTCTTTATCATGCTAGGATTAACAGGAAAAAGCTAAAAATTTCAGAATTGCACCGTGCAATGTGGAGATATTACTGTTTGTGCATTTACAATATTCATTGATTTTTGCCATTGAAAAACGTCCAGAAATGTTTGAAGCTACTGACTGAATGAAAGGAGCTGGCATCTCACTCTCTTTGAATCTTCTTTATCATGCTAGGATTAGCAGGAAAAAGCAAAAAATTTCAGAATTGCACCGTGCAATGTGGAGATATTACTGTTTGTGCATTTACAATATTCATTGATTTTTGCCATTGAAAAACATGTTTTTCATATACCAGAAATGTTTGAAGCTACTGACTGAATGAAAGGAGCTGGCATCTCACTCTCTTTGAATCTTCTTTATCATGCTAGGATTAACAGGAAAAAGCTAAAAATTTCAGAATTGCACCGTGCAATGTGGAGATATTACTGTTTGTGCATTTACAATATTCATTGATTTTTGCCATTGAAAAACGTCCAGAAATGTTTGAAGCTACTGACTGAATGAAAGGAGCTGGCATCTCACTCTCTTTGAATCTTCTTTATCATGCTAGGATTAGCAGGAAAAAGCAAAAAATTTCAGAATTGCACCTTGCAATGTGGAGATATTACTGTTTGTGCATTTACAATATTCATTGATTTTTGCCATTGAAAAACGTCCAGAAATGTTTGAAGCTACTGACTGAATGAAAGGAGCTGGCATCTCACTCTCTTTGAATCTTCTTTATCATGCTAGGATTAACAGGAAAAAGCAAAAAATTTCAGAATTGCACCGTGCAATGTGGAGATATTACTGTTTGTGCATTTACAATATTCATTGATTTTTGCCATTGAAAAACATGTTTTTCATATACCAGAAATGTTTGAAGCTACTGACTGAATGAAAGGAGCTGGCATCTCACTCTCTTTGAATCTTCTTTATCATGCTAGGATTAGCAGGAAAAAGCAAAAAATTTCAGAATTGCACCTTGCAATGTGGAGATATTACTGTTTGTGCATTTACAATATTCATTGATTTTTGCCATTGAAAAACATGTTTTTCATATACCAGAAATGTTTGAAGCTACTGACTGAATGAAAGGAGCTGGCATCTCACTCTCTTTGAATCTTCTTTATCATGCTAGGATTAGCAGGAAAAAGCAAAAAATTTCAGAATTGCACCGTGCAATGTGGAGATATTACTGTTTGTGCATTTACAATATTCATTGATTTTTGCCATTGAAAAACATGTTTTTCATATACCAGAAATGTTTGAAGCTACTGACTGAATGAAAGGAGCTGGCATCTCACTCTCTTTGAATCTTCTTTATCATGCTAGGATTAACAGGAAAAAGCTAAAAATTTCAGAATTGCACCTTGCAATGTGGAGATATTACTGTTTGTGCATTTACAATATTCATTGATTTTTGCCATTGAAAAACATGTTTTTCATATACCAGAAATGTTTGAAGCTACTGACTGAATGAAAGGAGCTGGCATCTCACTCTCTTTGAATCTTCTTTATCATGCTAGGATTAGCAGGAAAAAGCTAAAAATTTCAGAATTGCACCGTGCAATGTGGAGATATTACTGTTTGTGCATTTACAATATTCATTGATTTTTGCCATTGAAAAACATGTTTTTCATATACCAGAAATGTTTGAAGCTACTGACTGAATGAAAGGAGCTGGCATCTCACTCTCTTTGAATCTTCTTTATCATGCTAGGATTAGCAGGAAAAAGCAAAAAATTTCAGAATTGCACCTTGCAATGTGGAGATATTACTGTTTGTGCATTTACAATATTCATTGATTTTTGCCATTGAAAAACATGTTTTTCATATACCAGAAATGTTTGAAGCTACTGACTGAATGAAAGGAGCTGGCATCTCACTCTCTTTGAATCTTCTTTATCATGCTAGGATTAGCAGGAAAAAGCAAAAAATTTCAGAATTGCATCGTGCAATGTGGAGATATTACTGTTTGTGCATTTATAATATTCATTGATTTTTGCCATTGAAAAACGTCCAGAAATGTTTGAAGCTACTGACTGAATGAAAGGAGCTGGCATCTCACTCTCTTTGAATCTTCTTTATCATGCTAGGATTAGCAGGAAAAAGCAAAAAATTTCAGAATTGCACCGTGCAATGTGGAGATATTACTGTTTGTGCATTTACAATATTCATTGATTTTTGCCATTGAAAAACATGTTTTTCATATACCAGAAATGTTTGAAGCTACTGACTGAATGAAAGGAGCTGGCATCTCACTCTCTTTGAATCTTCTTTATCATGCTAGGATTAGCAGGAAAAAGCAAAAAATTTCAGAATTGCACCTTGCAATGTGGAGATATTACTGTTTGTGCATTTACAATATTCATTGATTTTTGCCATTGAAAAACATGTTTTTCATATACCAGAAATGTTTGAAGCTACTGACTGAATGAAAGGAGCTGGCATCTCACTCTCTTTGAATCTTCTTTATCATGCTAGGATTAACAGGAAAAAGCTAAAAATTTCAGAATTGCACCGTGCAATGTGGAGATATTACTGTTTGTGCATTTACAATATTCATTGATTTTTGCCATTGAAAAACATGTTTTTCATATACCAGAAATGTTTGAAGCTACTGACTGAATGAAAGGAGCTGGCATCTCACTCTCTTTGAATCTTCTTTATCATGCTAGGATTAACAGGAAAAAGCTAAAAATTTCAGAATTGCACCTTGCAATGTGGAGATATTACTGTTTGTGCATTTACAATATTCATTGATTTTTGCCATTGAAAAACATGTTTTTCATATACCAGAAATGTTTGAAGCTACTGACTGAATGAAAGGAGCTGGCATCTCACTCTCTTTGAATCTTCTTTATCATGCTAGGATTAACAGGAAAAAGCTAAAAATTTCAGAATTGCACCGTGCAATGTGGAGATATTACTGTTTGTGCATTTACAATATTCATTGATTTTTGCCATTGAAAAACGTCCAGAAATGTTTGAAGCTACTGACTGAATGAAAGGAGCTGGCATCTCACTCTCTTTGAATCTTCTTTATCATGCTAGGATTAGCAGGAAAAAGCAAAAAATTTCAGAATTGCACCGTGCAATGTGGAGATATTACTGTTTGTGCATTTACAATATTCATTGATTTTTGCCATTGAAAAACATGTTTTTCATATACCAGAAATGTTTGAAGCTACTGACTGAATGAAAGGAGCTGGCATCTCACTCTCTTTGAATCTTCTTTATCATGCTAGGATTAACAGGAAAAAGCTAAAAATTTCAGAATTGCACCTTGCAATGTGGAGATATTACTGTTTGTGCATTTACAATATTCATTGATTTTTGCCATTGAAAAACGTCCAGAAATGTTTGAAGCTACTGACTGAATGAAAGGAGCTGGCATCTCACTCTCTTTGAATCTTCTTTATCATGCTAGGATTAGCAGGAAAAAGCAAAAAATTTCAGAATTGCACCGTGCAATGTGGAGATATTACTGTTTGTGCATTTACAATATTCATTGATTTTTGCCATTGAAAAACGTCCAGAAATGTTTGAAGCTACTGACTGAATGAAAGGAGCTGGCATCTCACTCTCTTTGAATCTTCTTTATCATGCTAGGATTAACAGGAAAAAGCTAAAAATTTCAGAATTGCACCGTGCAATGTGGAGATATTACTGTTTGTGCATTTACAATATTCATTGATTTTTGCCATTGAAAAACATGTTTTTCATATACCAGAAATGTTTGAAGCTACTGACTGAATGAAAGGAGCTGGCATCTCACTCTCTTTGAATCTTCTTTATCATGCTAGGATTAGCAGGAAAAAGCTAAAAATTTCAGAATTGCACCTTGCAATGTGGAGATATTACTGTTTGTGCATTTACAATATTCATTGATTTTTGCCATTGAAAAACATGTTTTTCATATACCAGAAATGTTTGAAGCTACTGACTGAATGAAAGGAGCTGGCATCTCACTCTCTTTGAATCTTCTTTATCATGCTAGGATTAGCAGGAAAAAGCTAAAAATTTCAGAATTGCACCTTGCAATGTGGAGATATTACTGTTTGTGCATTTACAATATTCATTGATTTTTGCCATTGAAAAACATGTTTTTCATATACCAGAAATGTTTGAAGCTACTGACTGAATGAAAGGAGCTGGCATCTCACTCTCTTTGAATCTTCTTTATCATGCTAGGATTAACAGGAAAAAGCTAAAAATTTCAGAATTGCACCTTGCAATGTGGAGATATTACTGTTTGTGCATTTACAATATTCATTGATTTTTGCCATTGAAAAACATGTTTTTCATATACCAGAAATGTTTGAAGCTACTGACTGAATGAAAGGAGCTGTGGCATCTCACTCTCTTTGAATCTTCTTTATCATGCTAGGATTAGCAGGAAAAAGCTAAAAATTTCAGAATTGCACCTTGCAATGTGGAGATATTACTGTTTGTGCATTTACAATATTCATTGATTTTTGCCATTGAAAAACATGTTTTTCATATACCAGAAATGTTTGAAGCTACTGACTGAATGAAAGGAGCTGGCATCTCACTCTCTTTGAATCTTCTTTATCATGCTAGGATTAGCAGGAAAAAGCTAAAAATTTCAGAATTGCACCTTGCAATGTGGAGATATTACTGTTTGTGCATTTACAATATTCATTGATTTTTGCCATTGAAAAACATGTTTTTCATATACCAGAAATGTTTGAAGCTACTGACTGAATGAAAGGAGCTGGCATCTCACTCTCTTTGAATCTTCTTTATCATGCTAGGATTAACAGGAAAAAGCTAAAAATTTCAGAATTGCACCTTGCAATGTGGAGATATTACTGTTTGTGCATTTACAATATTCATTGATTTTTGCCATTGAAAAACGTCCAGAAATGTTTGAAGCTACTGACTGAATGAAAGGAGCTGGCATCTCACTCTCTTTGAATCTTCTTTATCATGCTAGGATTAACAGGAAAAAGCTAAAAATTTCAGAATTGCACCGTGCAATGTGGAGATATTACTGTTTGTGCATTTACAATATTCATTGATTTTTGCCATTGAAAAACGTCCAGAAATGTTTGAAGCTACTGACTGAATGAAAGGAGCTGGCATCTCACTCTCTTTGAATCTTCTTTATCATGCTAGGATTAGCAGGAAAAAGCAAAAAATTTCAGAATTGCACCTTGCAATGTGGAGATATTACTGTTTGTGCATTTACAATATTCATTGATTTTTGCCATTGAAAAACATGTTTTTCATATACCAGAAATGTTTGAAGCTACTGACTGAATGAAAGGAGCTGGCATCTCACTCTCTTTGAATCTTCTTTATCATGCTAGGATTAACAGGAAAAAGCTAAAAATTTCAGAATTGCACCTTGCAATGTGGAGATATTACTGTTTGTGCATTTACAATATTCATTGATTTTTGCCATTGAAAAACGTCCAGAAATGTTTGAAGCTACTGACTGAATGAAAGGAGCTGGCATCTCACTCTCTTTGAATCTTCTTTATCATGCTAGGATTAGCAGGAAAAAGCAAAAAATTTCAGAATTGCACCTTGCAATGTGGAGATATTACTGTTTGTGCATTTACAATATTCATTGATTTTTGCCATTGAAAAACATGTTTTTCATATACCAGAAATGTTTGAAGCTACTGACTGAATGAAAGGAGCTGGCATCTCACTCTCTTTGAATCTTCTTTATCATGCTAGGATTAACAGGAAAAAGCTAAAAATTTCAGAATTGCACTGTGCAATGTGGAGATATTACTGTTTGTGCATTTACAATATTCATTGATTTTTGCCATTGAAAAACATGTTTTTCATATACCAGAAATGTTTGAAGCTACTGACTGAATGAAAGGAGCTGGCATCTCACTCTCTTTGAATCTTCTTTATCATGCTAGGATTAGCAGGAAAAAGCAAAAAATTTCAGAATTGCACCTTGCAATGTGGAGATATTACTGTTTGTGCATTTACAATATTCATTGATTTTTGCCATTGAAAAACATGTTTTTCATATACCAGAAATGTTTGAAGCTACTGACTGAATGAAAGGAGCTGGCATCTCACTCTCTTTGAATCTTCTTTATCATGCTAGGATTAACAGGAAAAAGCTAAAAATTTCAGAATTGCACCTTGCAATGTGGAGATATTACTGTTTGTGCATTTACAATATTCATTGATTTTTGCCATTGAAAAACATGTTTTTCATATACCAGAAATGTTTGAAGCTACTGACTGAATGAAAGGAGCTGGCATCTCACTCTCTTTGAATCTTCTTTATCATGCTAGGATTAGCAGGAAAAAGCAAAAAATTTCAGAATTGCACCGTGCAATGTGGAGATATTACTGTTTGTGCATTTACAATATTCATTGATTTTTGCCATTGAAAAACGTCCAGAAATGTTTGAAGCTACTGACTGAATGAAAGGAGCTGGCATCTCACTCTCTTTGAATCTTCTTTATCATGCTAGGATTAACAGGAAAAAGCTAAAAATTTCAGAATTGCACCGTGCAATGTGGAGATATTACTGTTTGTGCATTTACAATATTCATTGATTTTTGCCATTGAAAAACATGTTTTTCATATACCAGAAATGTTTGAAGCTACTGACTGAATGAAAGGAGCTGGCATCTCACTCTCTTTGAATCTTCTTTATCATGCTAGGATTAACAGGAAAAAGCTAAAAATTTCAGAATTGCACCTTGCAATGTGGAGATATTACTGTTTGTGCATTTACAATATTCATTGATTTTTGCCATTGAAAAACATGTTTTTCATATACCAGAAATGTTTGAAGCTACTGACTGAATGAAAGGAGCTGGCATCTCACTCTCTTTGAATCTTCTTTATCATGCTAGGATTAGCAGGAAAAAGCAAAAAATTTCAGAATTGCACCGTGCAATGTGGAGATATTACTGTTTGTGCATTTACAATATTCATTGATTTTTGCCATTGAAAAACATGTTTTTCATATACCAGAAATGTTTGAAGCTACTGACTGAATGAAAGGAGCTGGCATCTCACTCTCTTTGAATCTTCTTTATCATGCTAGGATTAGCAGGAAAAAAGCAAAAAATTTCAGAATTGCACCTTGCAATGTGGAGATATTACTGTTTGTGCATTTACAATATTCATTGATTTTTGCCATTGAAAAACGTCCAGAAATGTTTGAAGCTACTGACTGAATGAAAGGAGCTGGCATCTCACTCTCTTTGAATCTTCTTTATCATGCTAGGATTAACAGGAAAAAGCTAAAAATTTCAGAATTGCACCTTGCAATGTGGAGATATTACTGTTTGTGCATTTACAATATTCATTGATTTTTGCCATTGAAAAACGTTTTTCATATACCAGAAATGTTTGAAGCTACTGACTGAATGAAAGGAGCTGGCATCTCACTCTCTTTGAATCTTCTTTATCATGCTAGGATTAACAGGAAAAAGCTAAAAATTTCAGAATTGCACCGTGCAATGTGGAGATATTACTGTTTGTGCATTTACAATATTCATTGATTTTTGCCATTGAAAAACATGTTTTTCATATACCAGAAATGTTTGAAGCTACTGACTGAATGAAAGGAGCTGGCATCTCACTCTCTTTGAATCTTCTTTATCATGCTAGGATTAGCAGGAAAAAGCAAAAAATTTCAGAATTGCACCTTGCAATGTGGAGATATTACTGTTTGTGCATTTACAATATTCATTGATTTTTGCCATTGAAAAACATGTTTTTCATATACCAGAAATGTTTGAAGCTACTGACTGAATGAAAGGAGCTGGCATCTCACTCTCTTTGAATCTTCTTTATCATGCTAGGATTAGCAGGAAAAAGCAAAAAATTTCAGAATTGCACCTTGCAATGTGGAGATATTACTGTTTGTGCATTTACAATATTCATTGATTTTTGCCATTGAAAAACGTCCAGAAATGTTTGAAGCTACTGACTGAATGAAAGGAGCTGGCATCTCACTCTCTTTGAATCTTCTTTATCATGCTAGGATTAGCAGGAAAAAGCAAAAAATTTCAGAATTGCACCGTGCAATGTGGAGATATTACTGTTTGTGCATTTACAATATTCATTGATTTTTGCCATTGAAAAACATGTTTTTCATATACCAGAAATGTTTGAAGCTACTGACTGAATGAAAGGAGCTGGCATCTCACTCTCTTTGAATCTTCTTTATCATGCTAGGATTAACAGGAAAAAGCTAAAAATTTCAGAATTGCACCTTGCAATGTGGAGATATTACTGTTTGTGCATTTACAATATTCATTGATTTTTGCCATTGAAAAACGTCCAGAAATGTTTGAAGCTACTGACTGAATGAAAGGAGCTGGCATCTCACTCTCTTTGAATCTTCTTTATCATGCTAGGATTAGCAGGAAAAAGCAAAAAATTTCAGAATTGCACCTTGCAATGTGGAGATATTACTGTTTGTGCATTTACAATATTCATTGATTTTTGCCATTGAAAAACATGTTTTTCATATACCAGAAATGTTTGAAGCTACTGACTGAATGAAAGGAGCTGGCATCTCACTCTCTTTGAATCTTCTTTATCATGCTAGGATTAACAGGAAAAAGCTAAAAATTTCAGAATTGCACCTTGCAATGTGGAGATATTACTGTTTGTGCATTTACAATATTCATTGATTTTTGCCATTGAAAAACGTCCAGAAATGTTTGAAGCTACTGACTGAATGAAAGGAGCTGGCATCTCACTCTCTTTGAATCTTCTTTATCATGCTAGGATTAGCAGGAAAAAGCAAAAAATTTCAGAATTGCACCTTGCAATGTGGAGATATTACTGTTTGTGCATTTACAATATTCATTGATTTTTGCCATTGAAAAACATGTTTTTCATATACCAGAAATGTTTGAAGCTACTGACTGAATGAAAGGAGCTGGCATCTCACTCTCTTTGAATCTTCTTTATCATGCTAGGATTAACAGGAAAAAGCTAAAAATTTCAGAATTGCACCGTGCAATGTGGAGATATTACTGTTTGTGCATTTACAATATTCATTGATTTTTGCCATTGAAAAACGTCCAGAAATGTTTGAAGCTACTGACTGAATGAAAGGAGCTGGCATCTCACTCTCTTTGAATCTTCTTTATCATGCTAGGATTAGCAGGAAAAAGCAAAAAATTTCAGAATTGCACCGTGCAATGTGGAGATATTACTGTTTGTGCATTTACAATATTCATTGATTTTTGCCATTGAAAAACATGTTTTTCATATACCAGAAATGTTTGAAGCTACTGACTGAATGAAAGGAGCTGGCATCTCACTCTCTTTGAATCTTCTTTATCATGCTAGGATTAACAGGAAAAAGCTAAAAATTTCAGAATTGCACCGTGCAATGTGGAGATATTACTGTTTGTGCATTTACAATATTCATTGATTTTTGCCATTGAAAAACATGTTTTTCATATACCAGAAATGTTTGAAGCTACTGACTGAATGAAAGGAGCTGGCATCTCACTCTCTTTGAATCTTCTTTATCATGCTAGGATTAGCAGGAAAAAGCAAAAAATTTCAGAATTGCACCTTGCAATGTGGAGATATTACTGTTTGTGCATTTACAATATTCATTGATTTTTGCCATTGAAAAACGTCCAGAAATGTTTGAAGCTACTGACTGAATGAAAGGAGCTGGCATCTCACTCTCTTTGAATCTTCTTTATCATGCTAGGATTAGCAGGAAAAAGCAAAAAATTTCAGAATTGCACCGTGCAATGTGGAGATATTACTGTTTGTGCATTTACAATATTCATTGATTTTTGCCATTGAAAAACATGTTTTTCATATACCAGAAATGTTTGAAGCTACTGACTGAATGAAAGGAGCTGGCATCTCACTCTCTTTGAATCTTCTTTATCATGCTAGGATTAACAGGAAAAAGCTAAAAATTTCAGAATTGCACCTTGCAATGTGGAGATATTACTGTTTGTGCATTTACAATATTCATTGATTTTTGCCATTGAAAAACGTCCAGAAATATTTGAAGCTACTGACTGAATGAAAGGAGCTGGCATCTCACTCTCTTTGAATCTTCTTTATCATGCTAGGATTAGCAGGAAAAAGCAAAAAATTTCAGAATTGCACCTTGCAATGTGGAGATATTACTGTTTGTGCATTTACAATATTCATTGATTTTTGCCATTGAAAAACATGTTTTTCATATACCAGAAATGTTTGAAGCTACTGACTGAATGAAAGGAGCTGGCATCTCACTCTCTTTGAATCTTCTTTATCATGCTAGGATTAACAGGAAAAAGCTAAAAATTTCAGAATTGCACCTTGCAATGTGGAGATATTACTGTTTGTGCATTTACAATATTCATTGATTTTTGCCATTGAAAAACGTCCAGAAATGTTTGAAGCTACTGACTGAATGAAAGGAGCTGGCATCTCACTCTCTTTGAATCTTCTTTATCATGCTAGGATTAGCAGGAAAAAGCAAAAAATTTCAGAATTGCACCTTGCAATGTGGAGATATTACTGTTTGTGCATTTACAATATTCATTGATTTTTGCCATTGAAAAACATGTTTTTCATATACCAGAAATGTTTGAAGCTACTGACTGAATGAAAGGAGCTGGCATCTCACTCTCTTTGAATCTTCTTTATCATGCTAGGATTAACAGGAAAAAGCTAAAAATTTCAGAATTGCACCGTGCAATGTGGAGATATTACTGTTTGTGCATTTACAATATTCATTGATTTTTGCCATTGAAAAACGTCCAGAAATGTTTGAAGCTACTGACTGAATGAAAGGAGCTGGCATCTCACTCTCTTTGAATCTTCTTTATCATGCTAGGATTAGCAGGAAAAAGCAAAAAATTTCAGAATTGCACCGTGCAATGTGGAGATATTACTGTTTGTGCATTTACAATATTCATTGATTTTTGCCATTGAAAAACATGTTTTTCATATACCAGAAATGTTTGAAGCTACTGACTGAATGAAAGGAGCTGGCATCTCACTCTCTTTGAATCTTCTTTATCATGCTAGGATTAACAGGAAAAAGCTAAAAATTTCAGAATTGCACCGTGCAATGTGGAGATATTACTGTTTGTGCATTTACAATATTCATTGATTTTTGCCATTGAAAAACATGTTTTTCATATACCAGAAATGTTTGAAGCTACTGACTGAATGAAAGGAGCTGGCATCTCACTCTCTTTGAATATTCTTTATCATGCTAGGATTAGCAGGAAAAAGCAAAAAATTTCAGAATTGCACCTTGCAATGTGGAGATATTACTGTTTGTGCATTTACAATATTCATTGATTTTTGCCATTGAAAAACGTCCAGAAATGTTTGAAGCTACTGACTGAATGAAAGGAGCTGGCATCTCACTCTCTTTGAATCTTCTTTATCATGCTAGGATTAGCAGGAAAAAGCAAAAAATTTCAGAATTGCACCGTGCAATGTGGAGATATTACTGTTTGTGCATTTACAATATTCATTGATTTTTGCCATTGAAAAACATGTTTTTCATATACCAGAAATGTTTGAAGCTACTGACTGAATGAAAGGAGCTGGCATCTCACTCTCTTTGAATCTTCTTTATCATGCTAGGATTAGCAGGAAAAAGCAAAAAATTTCAGAATTGCACCGTGCAATGTGGAGATATTACTGTTTGTGCATTTACAATATTCATTGATTTTTGCCATTGAAAAACATGTTTTTCATATACCAGAAATGTTTGAAGCTACTGACTGAATGAAAGGAGCTGGCATCTCACTCTCTTTGAATCTTCTTTATCATGCTAGGATTAACAGGAAAAAGCTAAAAATTTCAGAATTGCACCGTGCAATGTGGAGATATTACTGTTTGTGCATTTACAATATTCATTGATTTTTGCCATTGAAAAACATGTTTTTCATATACCAGAAATGTTTGAAGCTACTGACTGAATGAAAGGAGCTGGCATCTCACTCTCTTTGAATCTTCTTTATCATGCTAGGAAAGCAGGAAAAAGCAAAAAATTTCAGAATTGCACCTTGCAATGTGGAGATATTACTGTTTGTGCATTTACAATATTCATTGATTTTTGCCATTGAAAAACATGTTTTTCATATACCAGAAATGTTTGAAGCTACTGACTGAATGAAAGGAGCTGGCATCTCACTCTCTTTGAATCTTCTTTATCATGCTAGGATTAACAGGAAAAAGCTAAAAATTTCAGAATTGCACCTTGCAATGTGGAGATATTACTGTTTGTGCATTTACAATATTCATTGATTTTTGCCATTGAAAAACATGTTTTTCATATACCAGAAATGTTTGAAGCTACTGACTGAATGAAAGGAGCTGGCATCTCACTCTCTTTGAATCTTCTTTATCATGCTAGGATTAGCAGGAAAAAGCAAAGAATTTCAGAATTGCACCGTGCAATGTGGAGATATTACTGTTTGTGCATTTACAATATTCATTGATTTTTGCCATTGAAAAACGTCCAGAAATGTTTGAAGCTACTGACTGAATGAAAGGAGCTGGCATCTCACTCTCTTTGAATCTTCTTTATCATGCTAGGATTAACAGGAAAAAGCTAAAAATTTCAGAATTGCACCGTGCAATGTGGAGATATTACTGTTTGTGCATTTACAATATTCATTGATTTTTGCCATTGAAAAACATGTTTTTCATATACCAGAAATGTTTGAAGCTACTGACTGAATGAAAGGAGCTGGCATCTCACTCTCTTTGAATCTTCTTTATCATGCTAGGATTAACAGGAAAAAGCTAAAAATTTCAGAATTGCACCTTGCAATGTGGAGATATTACTGTTTGTGCATTTACAATATTCATTGATTTTTGCCATTGAAAAACATGTTTTTCATATACCAGAAATGTTTGAAGCTACTGACTGAATGAAAGGAGCTGGCATCTCACTCTCTTTGAATCTTCTTTATCATGCTAGGATTAGCAGGAAAAAGCAAAAAATTTCAGAATTGCACCGTGCAATGTGGAGATATTACTGTTTGTGCATTTACAATATTCATTGATTTTTGCCATTGAAAAACGTCCAGAAATGTTTGAAGCTACTGACTGAATGAAAGGAGCTGGCATCTCACTCTCTTTGAATCTTCTTTATCATGCTAGGATTAACAGGAAAAAGCTAAAAATTTCAGAATTGCACCGTGCAATGTGGAGATATTACTGTTTGTGCATTTACAATATTCATTGATTTTTGCCATTGAAAAACGTCCAGAAATGTTTGAAGCTACTGACTGAATGAAAGGAGCTGGCATCTCACTCTCTTTGAATCTTCTTTATCATGCTAGGATTAACAGGAAAAAGCTAAAAATTTCAGAATTGCACCGTGCAATGTGGAGATATTACTGTTTGTGCATTTACAATATTCATTGATTTTTGCCATTGAAAAACATGTTTTTCATATACCAGAAATGTTTGAAGCTACTGACTGAATGAAAGGAGCTGGCATCTCACTCTCTTTGAATCTTCTTTATCATGCTAGGATTAACAGGAAAAAGCTAAAAATTTCAGAATTGCACCTTGCAATGTGGAGATATTACTGTTTGTGCATTTACAATATTCATTGATTTTTGCCATTGAAAAACATGTTTTTCATATACCAGAAATGTTTGAAGCTACTGACTGAATGAAAGGAGCTGGCATCTCACTCTCTTTGAATCTTCTTTATCATGCTAGGATTAGCAGGAAAAAGCAAAAAATTTCAGAATTGCACCGTGCAATGTGGAGATATTACTGTTTGTGCATTTACAATATTCATTGATTTTTGCCATTGAAAAACGTCCAGAAATGTTTGAAGCTACTGACTGAATGAAAGGAGCTGGCATCTCACTCTCTTTGAATCTTCTTTATCATGCTAGGATTAACAGGAAAAAGCTAAAAATTTCAGAATTGCACCGTGCAATGTGGAGATATTACTGTTTGTGCATTTACAATATTCATTGATTTTTGCCATTGAAAAACGTCCAGAAATGTTTGAAGCTACTGACTGAATGAAAGGAGCTGGCATCTCACTCTCTTTGAATCTTCTTTATCATGCTAGGATTAGCAGGAAAAAGCAAAAAATTTCAGAATTGCACCGTGCAATGTGGAGATATTACTGTTTGTGCATTTACAATATTCATTGATTTTTGCCATTGAAAAACGTCCAGAAATGTTTGAAGCTACTGACTGAATGAAAGGAGCTGGCATCTCACTCTCTTTGAATCTTCTTTATCATGCTAGGATTAGCAGGAAAAAGCAAAAAATTTCAGAATTGCACCGTGCAATGTGGAGATATTACTGTTTGTGCATTTACAATATTCATTGATTTTTGCCATTGAAAAACATGTTTTTCATATACCAGAAATGTTTGAAGCTACTGACTGAATGAAAGGAGCTGGCATCTCACTCTCTTTGAATCTTCTTTATCATGCTAGGATTAACAGGAAAAAGCTAAAAATTTCAGAATTGCACCGTGCAATGTGGAGATATTACTGTTTGTGCATTTACAATATTCATTGATTTTTGCCATTGAAAAACATGTTTTTCATATACCAGAAATGTTTGAAGCTACTGACTGAATGAAAGGAGCTGGCATCTCACTCTCTTTGAATCTTCTTTATCATGCTAGGATTAACAGGAAAAAGCTAAAAATTTCAGAATTGCACCGTGCAATGTGGAGATATTACTGTTTGTGCATTTACAATATTCATTGATTTTTGCCATTGAAAAACATGTTTTTCATATACCAGAAATGTTTGAAGCTACTGACTGAATGAAAGGAGCTGGCATCTCACTCTCTTTGAATCTTCTTTATCATGCTAGGATTAGCAGGAAAAAGCTAAAAATTTCAGAATTGCACCTTGCAATGTGGAGATATTACTGTTTGTGCATTTACAATATTCATTGATTTTTGCCATTGAAAAACATGTTTTTCATATACCAGAAATGTTTGAAGCTACTGACTGAATGAAAGGAGCTGGCATCTCACTCTCTTTGAATCTTCTTTATCATGCTAGGATTAGCAGGAAAAAGCTAAAAATTTCAGAATTGCACCTTGCAATGTGGAGATATTACTGTTTGTGCATTTACAATATTCATTGATTTTTGCCATTGAAAAACATGTTTTTCATATACCAGAAATGTTTGAAGCTACTGACTGAATGAAAGGAGCTGGCATCTCACTCTCTTTGAATCTTCTTTATCATGCTAGGATTAACAGGAAAAAGCAAAAAATTTCAGAATTGCACCTTGCAATGTGGAGATATTACTGTTTGTGCATTTACAATATTCATTGATTTTTGCCATTGAAAAACGTCCAGAAATGTTTGAAGCTACTGACTGAATGAAAGGAGCTGGCATCTCACTCTCTTTGAATCTTCTTTATCATGCTAGGATTAGCAGGAAAAAGCAAAAAATTTCAGAATTGCACCGTGCAATGTGGAGATATTACTGTTTGTGCATTTACAATATTCATTGATTTTTGCCATTGAAAAACATGTTTTTCATATACCAGAAATGTTTGAAGCTACTGACTGAATGAAAGGAGCTGGCATCTCACTCTCTTTGAATCTTCTTTATCATGCTAGGATTAGCAGGAAAAAGCTAAAAATTTCAGAATTGCACCGTGCAATGTGGAGATATTACTGTTTGTGCATTTACAATATTCATTGATTTTTGCCATTGAAAAACGTCCAGAAATGTTTGAAGCTACTGACTGAATGAAAGGAGCTGGCATCTCACTCTCTTTGAATCTTCTTTATCATGCTAGGATTAACAGGAAAAAGCTAAAAATTTCAGAATTGCACCGTGCAATGTGGAGATATTACTGTTTGTGCATTTACAATATTCATTGATTTTTGCCATTGAAAAACGTTTTTCATATACCAGAAATGTTTGAAGCTACTGACTGAATGAAAGGAGCTGGCATCTCACTCTCTTTGAATCTTCTTTATCATGCTAGGATTAACAGGAAAAAGCAAAAAATTTCAGAATTGCACCGTGCAATGTGGAGATATTACTGTTTGTGCATTTACAATATTCATTGATTTTTGCCATTGAAAAACATGTTTTTCATATACCAGAAATGTTTGAAGCTACTGACTGAATGAAAGGAGCTGGCATCTCACTCTCTTTGAACCTTCTTTATCATGCTAGGATTAGCAGGAAAAAGCTAAAAATTTCAGAATTGCACCGTGCAATGTGGAGATATTACTGTTTGTGCATTTACAATATTCATTGATTTTTGCCATTGAAAAACGTCCAGAAATGTTTGAAGCTACTGACTGAATGAAAGGAGCTGGCATCTCACTCTCTTTGAATCTTCTTTATCATGCTAGGATTAACAGGAAAAAGCTAAAAATTTCAGAATTGCACCGTGCAATGTGGAGATATTACTGTTTGTGCATTTACAATATTCATTGATTTTTGCCATTGAAAAACATGTTTTTCATATACCAGAAATGTTTGAAGCTACTGACTGAATGAAAGGAGCTGGCATCTCACTCTCTTTGAATCTTCTTTATCATGCTAGGATTAACAGGAAAAAGCAAAAAATTTCAGAATTGCACCTTGCAATGTGGAGATATTACTGTTTGTGCATTTACAATATTCATTGATTTTTGCCATTGAAAAACATGTTTTTCATATACCAGAAATGTTTGAAGCTACTGACTGAATGAAAGGAGCTGGCATCTCACTCTCTTTGAATCTTCTTTATCATGCTAGGATTAACAGGAAAAAGCTAAAAATTTCAGAATTGCACCTTGCAATGTGGAGATATTACTGTTTGTGCATTTACAATATTCATTGATTTTTGCCATTGAAAAACATGTTTTTCATATACCAGAAATGTTTGAAGCTACTGACTGAATGAAAGGAGCTGGCATCTCACTCTCTTTGAATCTTCTTTATCATGCTAGGATTAACAGGAAAAAGCTAAAAATTTCAGAATTGCACCGTGCAATGTGGAGATATTACTGTTTGTGCATTTACAATATTCATTGATTTTTGCCATTGAAAAACATGTTTTTCATATACCAGAAATGTTTGAAGCTACTGACTGAATGAAAGGAGCTGGCATCTCACTCTCTTTGAATCTTCTTTATCATGCTAGGATTAACAGGAAAAAGCTAAAAATTTCAGAATTGCACCGTGCAATGTGGAGATATTACTGTTTGTGCATTTACAATATTCATTGATTTTTGCCATTGAAAAACGTCCAGAAATGTTTGAAGCTACTGACTGAATGAAAGGAGCTGGCATCTCACTCTCTTTGAATCTTCTTTATCATGCTAGGATTAACAGGAAAAAGCTAAAAATTTCAGAATTGCACCGTGCAATGTGGAGATATTACTGTTTGTGCATTTACAATATTCATTGATTTTTGCCATTGAAAAACGTCCAGAAATGTTTGAAGCTACTGACTGAATGAAAGGAGCTGGCATCTCACTCTCTTTGAATCTTCTTTATCATGCTAGGATTAACAGGAAAAAGCAAAAAATTTCAGAATTGCACCGTGCAATGTGGAGATATTACTGTTTGTGCATTTACAATATTCATTGATTTTTGCCATTGAAAAACATGTTTTTCATATACCAGAAATGTTTGAAGCTACTGACTGAATGAAAGGAGCTGGCATCTCACTCTCTTTGAATCTTCTTTATCATGCTAGGATTAGCAGGAAAAAGCTAAAAATTTCAGAATTGCACCGTGCAATGTGGAGATATTACTGTTTGTGCATTTACAATATTCATTGATTTTTGCCATTGAAAAACATGTTTTTCATATACCAGAAATGTTTGAAGCTACTGACTGAATGAAAGGAGCTGGCATCTCACTCTCTTTGAATCTTCTTTATCATGCTAGGATTAGCAGGAAAAAGCAAAAAATTTCAGAATTGCACCTTGCAATGTGGAGATATTACTGTTTGTGCATTTACAATATTCATTGATTTTTGCCATTGAAAAACATGTTTTTCATATACCAGAAATGTTTGAAGCTACTGACTGAATGAAAGGAGCTGGCATCTCACTCTCTTTGAATCTTCTTTATCATGCTAGGATTAGCAGGAAAAAGCTAAAAATTTCAGAATTGCACCGTGCAATGTGGAGATATTACTGTTTGTGCATTTACAATATTCATTGATTTTTGCCATTGAAAAACATGTTTTTCATATACCAGAAATGTTTGAAGCTACTGACTGAATGAAAGGAGCTGGCATCTCACTCTCTTTGAATCTTCTTTATCATGCTAGGATTAGCAGGAAAAAGCAAAAAATTTCAGAATTGCACCTTGCAATGTGGAGATATTACTGTTTGTGCATTTACAATATTCATTGATTTTTGCCATTGAAAAACATGTTTTTCATATACCAGAAATGTTTGAAGCTACTGACTGAATGAAAGGAGCTGGCATCTCACTCTCTTTGAATCTTCTTTATCATGCTAGGATTAGCAGGAAAAAGCAAAAAATTTCAGAATTGCACCGTGCAATGTGGAGATATTACTGTTTGTGCATTTACAATATTCATTGATTTTTGCCATTGAAAAACATGTTTTTCATATACCAGAAATGTTTGAAGCTACTGACTGAATGAAAGGAGCTGGCATCTCACTCTCTTTGAATCTTCTTTATCATGCTAGGATTAGCAGGAAAAAGCAAAAAATTTCAGAATTGCACCGTGCAATGTGGAGATATTACTGTTTGTGCATTTACAATATTCATTGATTTTTGCCATTGAAAAACATGTTTTTCATATACCAGAAATGTTTGAAGCTACTGACTGAATGAAAGGAGCTGGCATCTCACTCTCTTTTAATCTTCTTTATCATGCTAGGATTAACAGGAAAAAGCTAAAAATTTCAGAATTGCACCTTGCAATGTGGAGATATTACTGTTTGTGCATTTACAATATTCATTGATTTTTGCCATTGAAAAACATGTTTTTCATATACCAGAAATGTTTGAAGCTACTGACTGAATGAAAGGAGCTGGCATCTCACTCTCTTTGAATCTTCTTTATCATGCTAGGATTAGCAGGAAAAAGCAAAAAATTTCAGAATTGCACCGTGCAATGTGGAGATATTACTGTTTGTGCATTTACAATATTCATTGATTTTTGCCATTGAAAAACATGTTTTTCATATACCAGAAATGTTTGAAGCTACTGACTGAATGAAAGGAGCTGGCATCTCACTCTCTTTGAATCTTCTTTATCATGCTAGGATTAGCAGGAAAAAGCAAAAAATTTCAGAATTGCACCGTGCAATGTGGAGATATTACTGTTTGTGCATTTACAATATTCATTGATTTTTGCCATTGAAAAACATGTTTTTCATATACCAGAAATGTTTGAAGCTACTGACTGAATGAAAGGAGCTGGCATCTCACTCTCTTTTAATCTTCTTTATCATGCTAGGATTAACAGGAAAAAGCTAAAAATTTCAGAATTGCACCTTGCAATGTGGAGATATTACTGTTTGTGCATTTACAATATTCATTGATTTTTGCCATTGAAAAACATGTTTTTCATATACCAGAAATGTTTGAAGCTACTGACTGAATGAAAGGAGCTGGCATCTCACTCTCTTTGAATCTTCTTTATCATGCTAGGATTAACAGGAAAAAGCTAAAAATTTCAGAATTGCACCGTGCAATGTGGAGATATTACTGTTTGTGCATTTACAATATTCATTGATTTTTGCCATTGAAAAACGTCCAGAAATGTTTGAAGCTACTGACTGAATGAAAGGAGCTGGCATCTCACTCTCTTTGAATCTTTTTTATCATGCTAGGATTAACAGGAAAAAGCTAAAAATTTCAGAATTGCACCTTGCAATGTGGAGATATTACTGTTTGTGCATTTACAATATTCATTGATTTTTGCCATTGAAAAACGTCCAGAAATGTTTGAAGCTACTGACTGAATGAAAGGAGCTGGCATCTCACTCTCTTTGAATCTTCTTTATCATGCTAGGATTAGCAGGAAAAAGCAAAAAATTTCAGAATTGCACCGTGCAATGTGGAGATATTACTGTTTGTGCATTTACAATATTCATTGATTTTTGCCATTGAAAAACATGTTTTTCATATACCAGAAATGTTTGAAGCTACTGACTGAATGAAAGGAGCTGGCATCTCACTCTCTTTGAATCTTCTTTATCATGCTAGGATTAGCAGGAAAAAGCTAAAAATTTCAGAATTGCACCGTGCAATGTGGAGATATTACTGTTTGTGCATTTACAATATTCATTGATTTTTGCCATTGAAAAACATGTTTTTCATATACCAGAAATGTTTGAAGCTACTGACTGAATGAAAGGAGCTGGCATCTCACTCTCTTTGAATCTTCTTTATCATGCTAGGATTAACAGGAAAAAGCTAAAAATTTCAGAATTGCACCTTGCAATGTGGAGATATTACTGTTTGTGCATTTACAATATTCATTGATTTTTGCCATTGAAAAACGTCCAGAAATGTTTGAAGCTACTGACTGAATGAAAGGAGCTGGCATCTCACTCTCTTTGAATCTTCTTTATCATGCTAGGATTAGCAGGAAAAAGCAAAAAATTTCAGAATTGCACCTTGCAATGTGGAGATATTACTGTTTGTGCATTTACAATATTCATTGATTTTTGCCATTGAAAAACATGTTTTTCATATACCAGAAATGTTTGAAGCTACTGACTGAATGAAAGGAGCTGGCATCTCACTCTCTTTGAATCTTCTTTATCATGCTAGGATTAGCAGGAAAAAGCTAAAAATTTCAGAATTGCACCGTGCAATGTGGAGATATTACTGTTTGTGCATTTACAATATTCATTGATTTTTGCCATTGAAAAACATGTTTTTCATATACCAGAAATGTTTGAAGCTACTGACTGAATGAAAGGAGCTGGCATCTCACTCTCTTTGAATCTTCTTTATCATGCTAGGATTAGCAGGAAAAAGCAAAAAATTTCAGAATTGCACCTTGCAATGTGGAGATATTACTGTTTGTGCATTTACAATATTCATTGATTTTTGCCATTGAAAAACATGTTTTTCATATACCAGAAATGTTTGAAGCTACTGACTGAATGAAAGGAGCTGGCATCTCACTCTCTTTGAATCTTCTTTATCATGCTAGGATTAGCAGGAAAAAGCAAAAAATTTCAGAATTGCACCGTGCAATGTGGAGATATTACTGTTTGTGCATTTACAATATTCATTGATTTTTGCCATTGAAAAACATGTTTTTCATATACCAGAAATGTTTGAAGCTACTGACTGAATGAAAGGAGCTGGCATCTCACTCTCTTTGAATCTTCTTTATCATGCTAGGATTAGCAGGAAAAAGCAAAAAATTTCAGAATTGCACCGTGCAATGTGGAGATATTACTGTTTGTGCATTTACAATATTCATTGATTTTTGCCATTGAAAACATGTTTTTCATATACCAGAAATGTTTGAAGCTACTGACTGAATGAAAGGAGCTGGCATCTCACTCTCTTTGAATCTTCTTTATCATGCTAGGATTAGCAGGAAAAAGCTAAAAATTTCAGAATTGCACCTTGCAATGTGGAGATATTACTGTTTGTGCATTTACAATATTCATTGATTTTTGCCATTGAAAAACATGTTTTTCATATACCAGAAATGTTTGAAGCTACTGACTGAATGAAAGGAGCTGGCATCTCACTCTCTTTGAATCTTCTTTATCATGCTAGGATTAGCAGGAAAAAGCAAAAAATTTCAGAATTGCACCTTGCAATGTGGAGATATTACTGTTTGTGCATTTACAATATTCATTGATTTTTGCCATTGAAAAACGTCCAGAAATGTTTGAAGCTACTGACTGAATGAAAGGAGCTGGCATCTCACTCTCTTTGAATCTTCTTTATCATGCTAGGATTAACAGGAAAAAGCTAAAAATTTCAGAATTGCACCTTGCAATGTGGAGATATTACTGTTTGTGCATTTACAATATTCATTGATTTTTGCCATTGAAAAACATGTTTTTCATATACCAGAAATGTTTGAAGCTACTGACTGAATGAAAGGAGCTGGCATCTCACTCTCTTTGAATCTTCTTTATCATGCTAGGATTAGCAGGAAAAAGCAAAAAATTTCAGAATTGCACCTTGCAATGTGGAGATATTACTGTTTGTGCATTTACAATATTCATTGATTTTTGCCATTGAAAAACATGTTTTTCATATACCAGAAATGTTTGAAGCTACTGACTGAATGAAAGGAGCTGGCATCTCACTCTCTTTGAATCTTCTTTATCATGCTAGGATTAACAGGAAAAAGCTAAAAATTTCAGAATTGCACCGTGCAATGTGGAGATATTACTGTTTGTGCATTTACAATATTCATTGATTTTTGCCATTGAAAAACATGTTTTTCATATACCAGAAATGTTTGAAGCTACTGACTGAATGAAAGGAGCTGGCATCTCACTCTCTTTGAATCTTCTTTATCATGCTAGGATTAGCAGGAAAAAGCAAAAAATTTCAGAATTGCACCTTGCAATGTGGAGATATTACTGTTTGTGCATTTACAATATTCATTGATTTTTGCCATTGAAAAACATGTTTTTCATATACCAGAAATGTTTGAAGCTACTGACTGAATGAAAGGAGCTGGCATCTCACTCTCTTTGAATCTTCTTTATCATGCTAGGATTAGCAGGAAAAAGCAAAAAATTTCAGAATTGCACCTTGCAATGTGGAGATATTACTGTTTGTGCATTTACAATATTCATTGATTTTTGCCATTGAAAAACGTCCAGAAATGTTTGAAGCTACTGACTGAATGAAAGGAGCTGGCATCTCACTCTCTTTGAATCTTCTTTATCATGCTAGGATTAGCAGGAAAAAGCAAAAAATTTCAGAATTGCACCGTGCAATGTGGAGATATTACTGTTTGTGCATTTACAATATTCATTGATTTTTGCCATTGAAAAACATGTTTTTCATATACCAGAAATGTTTGAAGCTACTGACTGAATGAAAGGAGCTGGCATCTCACTCTCTTTGAATCTTCTTCATCATGCTAGGATTAACAGGAAAAAGCTAAAAATTTCAGAATTGCACCTTGCAATGTGGAGATATTACTGTTTGTGCATTTACAATATTCATTGATTTTTGCCATTGAAAAACGTCCAGAAATGTTTGAAGCTACTGACTGAATGAAAGGAGCTGGCATCTCACTCTCTTTGAATCTTCTTTATCATGCTAGGATTAACAGGAAAAAGCTAAAAATTTCAGAATTGCACCGTGCAATGTGGAGATATTACTGTTTGTGCATTTACAATATTCATTGATTTTTGCCATTGAAAAACATGTTTTTCATATACCAGAAATGTTTGAAGCTACTGACTGAATGAAAGGAGCTGGCATCTCACTCTCTTTGAATCTTCTTTATCATGCTAGGATTAACAGGAAAAAGCTAAAAATTTCAGAATTGCACCTTGCAATGTGGAGATATTACTGTTTGTGCATTTACAATATTCATTGATTTTTGCCATTGAAAAACATGTTTTTCATATACCAGAAATGTTTGAAGCTACTGACTGAATGAAAGGAGCTGGCATCTCACTCTCTTTGAATCTTCTTTATCATGCTAGGATTAACAGGAAAAAGCTAAAAATTTCAGAATTGCACCGTGCAATGTGGAGATATTACTGTTTGTGCATTTACAATATTCATTGATTTTTGCCATTGAAAAACGTCCAGAAATGTTTGAAGCTACTGACTGAATGAAAGGAGCTGGCATCTCACTCTCTTTGAATCTTCTTTATCATGCTAGGATTAACAGGAAAAAGCTAAAAATTTCAGAATTGCACCTTGCAATGTGGAGATATTACTGTTTGTGCATTTACAATATTCATTGATTTTTGCCATTGAAAAACGTCCAGAAATGTTTGAAGCTACTGACTGAATGAAAGGAGCTGGCATCTCACTCTCTTTGAATCTTCTTTATCATGCTAGGATTAGCAGGAAAAAGCTAAAAATTTCAGATTTGCACCGTGCAATGTGGAGATATTACTGTTTGTGCATTTACAATATTCATTGATTTTTGCCATTGAAAAACATGTTTTTCATATACCAGAAATGTTTGAAGCTACTGACTGAATGAAAGGAGCTGGCATCTCACTCTCTTTGAATCTTCTTTATCATGCTAGGATTAGCAGGAAAAAGCTAAAAATTTCAGAATTGCACCGTGCAATGTGGAGATATTACTGTTTGTGCATTTACAATATTCATTGATTTTTGCCATTGAAAAACATGTTTTTCATATACCAGAAATGTTTGAAGCTACTGACTGAATGAAAGGAGCTGGCATCTCACTCTCTTTGAATCTTCTTTATCATGCTAGGATTAACAGGAAAAAGCTAAAAATTTCAGAATTGCACCGTGCAATGTGGAGATATTACTGTTTGTGCATTTACAATATTCATTGATTTTTGCCATTGAAAAACGTCCAGAAATGTTTGAAGCTACTGACTGAATGAAAGGAGCTGGCATCTCACTCTCTTTGAATCTTCTTTATCATGCTAGGATTAACAGGAAAAAGCTAAAAATTTCAGAATTGCACCTTGCAATGTGGAGATATTACTGTTTGTGCATTTACAATATTCATTGATTTTTGCCATTGAAAAACGTCCAGAAATGTTTGAAGCTACTGACTGAATGAAAGGAGCTGGCATCTCACTCTCTTTGAATCTTCTTTATCATGCTAGGATTAGCAGGAAAAAGCAAAAAATTTCAGAATTGCACCGTGCAATGTGGAGATATTACTGTTTGTGCATTTACAATATTCATTGATTTTTGCCATTGAAAAACATGTTTTTCATATACCAGAAATGTTTGAAGCTACTGACTGAATGAAAGGAGCTGGCATCTCACTCTCTTTGAATCTTCTTTATCATGCTAGGATTAGCAGGAAAAAGCTAAAAATTTCAGA
Source organism: Phyllobates terribilis (assembly GCF_046119375.1). Lineage (NCBI taxonomy): Eukaryota > Metazoa > Chordata > Amphibia > Anura > Dendrobatidae > Phyllobates > Phyllobates terribilis. The sequence continues at coordinate 67,415 of NW_027365356.1, forward strand.
ATTGCACCGTGCAATGTGGAGATATTACTGTTTGTGCATTTACAATATTCATTGATTTTTGCCATTGAAAAACATGTTTTTCATATACCAGAAATGTTTGAAGCTACTGACTGAATGAAAGGAGCTGGCATCTCACTCTCTTTGAATCTTCTTTATCATGCTAGGATTAACAGGAAAAAGCAAAAAATTTCAGAATTGCACCGTGCAATGTGGAGATATTACTGTTTGTGCATTTACAATATTCATTGATTTTTGCCATTGAAAAACGTCCAGAAATGTTTGAAGCTACTGACTGAATGAAAGGAGCTGGCATCTCACTCTCTTTGAATCTTCTTTATCATGCTAGGATTAACAGGAAAAAGCTAAAAATTTCAGAATTGCACCTTGCAATGTGGAGATATTACTGTTTGTGCATTTACAATATTCATTGATTTTTGCCATTGAAAAACGTCCAGAAATGTTTGAAGCTACTGACTGAATGAAAGGAGCTGGCATCTCACTCTCTTTGAATCTTCTTTATCATGCTAGGATTAGCAGGAAAAAGCTAAAAATTTCAGAATTGCACCGTGCAATGTGGAGATATTACTGTTTGTGCATTTACAATATTCATTGATTTTTGCCATTGAAAAACATGTTTTTCATATACCAGAAATGTTTGAAGCTACTGACTGAATGAAAGGAGCTGGCATCTCACTCTCTTTGAATCTTCTTTATCATGCTAGGATTAGCAGGAAAAAGCTAAAAATTTCAGAATTGCACCGTGCAATGTGGAGATATTACTGTTTGTGCATTTACAATATTCATTGATTTTTGCCATTGAAAAACATGTTTTTCATATACCAGAAATGTTTGAAGCTACTGACTGAATGAAAGGAGCTGGCATCTCACTCTCTTTGAATCTTCTTTATCATGCTAGGATTAACAGGAAAAAGCTAAAAATTTCAGAATTGCACCGTGCAATGTGGAGATATTACTGTTTGTGCATTTACAATATTCATTGATTTTTGCCATTGAAAAACGTCCAGAAATGTTTGAAGCTACTGACTGAATGAAAGGAGCTGGCATCTCACTCTCTTTGAATCTTCTTTATCATGCTAGGATTAACAGGAAAAAGCTAAAAATTTCAGAATTGCACCTTGCAATGTGGAGATATTACTGTTTGTGCATTTACAATATTCATTGATTTTTGCCATTGAAAAACGTCAAGAAATGTTTGAAGCTACTGACTGAATGAAAGGAGCTGGCATCTCACTCTCTTTGAATCTTCTTTATCATGCTAGGATTAGCAGGAAAAAGCAAAAAATTTCAGAATTGCACCGTGCAATGTGGAGATATTACTGTTTGTGCATTTACAATATTCATTGATTTTTGCCATTGAAAAACATGTTTTTCATATACCAGAAATGTTTGAAGCTACTGACTGAATGAAAGGAGCTGGCATCTCACTCTCTTTGAATCTTCTTTATCATGCTAGGATTAGCAGGAAAAAGCTAAAAATTTCAGAATTGCACCGTGCAATGTGGAGATATTACTGTTTGTGCATTTACAATATTCATTGATTTTTGCCATTGAAAAACATGTTTTTCATATACCAGAAATGTTTGAAGCTACTGACTGAATGAAAGGAGCTGGCATCTCACTCTCTTTGAATCTTCTTTATCATGCTAGGATTAGCAGGAAAAAGCTAAAAATTTCAGATTTGCACCGTGCAATGTGGAGATATTACTGTTTGTGCATTTACAATATTCATTGATTTTTGCCATTGAAAAACATGTTTTTCATATACCAGAAATGTTTGAAGCTACTGACTGAATGAAAGGAGCTGGCATCTCACTCTCTTTGAATCTTCTTTATCATGCTAGGATTAGCAGGAAAAAGCTAAAAATTTCAGAATTGCACCGTGCAATGTGGAGATATTACTGTTTGTGCATTTACAATATTCATTGATTTTTGCCATTGAAAAACATGTTTTTCATATACCAGAAATGTTTGAAGCTACTGACTGAATGAAAGGAGCTGGCATCTCACTCTCTTTGAATCTTCTTTATCATGCTAGGATTAACAGGAAAAAGCTAAAAATTTCAGAATTGCACCGTGCAATGTGGAGATATTACTGTTTGTGCATTTACAATATTCATTGATTTTTGCCATTGAAAAACGTCCAGAAATGTTTGAAGCTACTGACTGAATGAAAGGAGCTGGCATCTCACTCTCTTTGAATCTTCTTTATCATGCTAGGATTAACAGGAAAAAGCTAAAAATTTCAGAATTGCACCTTGCAATGTGGAGATATTACTGTTTGTGCATTTACAATATTCATTGATTTTTGCCATTGAAAAACGTCCAGAAATGTTTGAAGCTACTGACTGAATGAAAGGAGCTGGCATCTCACTCTCTTTGAATCTTCTTTATCATGCTAGGATTAGCAGGAAAAAGCAAAAAATTTCAGAATTGCACCGTGCAATGTGGAGATATTACTGTTTGTGCATTTACAATATTCATTGATTTTTGCCATTGAAAAACATGTTTTTCATATACCAGAAATGTTTGAAGCTACTGACTGAATGAAAGGAGCTGGCATCTCACTCTCTTTGAATCTTCTTTATCATGCTAGGATTAGCAGGAAAAAGCTAAAAATTTCAGAATTGCACCGTGCAATGTGGAGATATTACTGTTTGTGCATTTACAATATTCATTGATTTTTGCCATTGAAAAACATGTTTTTCATATACCAGAAATGTTTGAAGCTACTGACTGAATGAAAGGAGCTGGCATCTCACTCTCTTTGAATCTTCTTTATCATGCTAGGATTAACAGGAAAAAGCAAAAAATTTCAGAATTGCACCGTGCAATGTGGAGATATTACTGTTTGTGCATTTACAATATTCATTGATTTTTGCCATTGAAAAACGTCCAGAAATGTTTGAAGCTACTGACTGAATGAAAGGAGCTGGCATCTCACTCTCTTTGAATCTTCTTTATCATGCTAGGATTAACAGGAAAAAGCTAAAAATTTCAGAATTGCACCTTGCAATGTGGAGATATTACTGTTTGTGCATTTACAATATTCATTGATTTTTGCCATTGAAAAACGTCCAGAAATGTTTGAAGCTACTGACTGAATGAAAGGAGCTGGCATCTCACTCTCTTTGAATCTTCTTTATCATGCTAGGATTAGCAGGAAAAAGCTAAAAATTTCAGAATTGCACCGTGCAATGTGGAGATATTACTGTTTGTGCATTTACAATATTCATTGATTTTTGCCATTGAAAAACATGTTTTTCATATACCAGAAATGTTTGAAGCTACTGACTGAATGAAAGGAGCTGGCATCTCACTCTCTTTGAATCTTCTTTATCATGCTAGGATTAGCAGGAAAAAGCTAAAAATTTCAGAATTGCACCGTGCAATGTGGAGATATTACTGTTTGTGCATTTACAATATTCATTGATTTTTGCCATTGAAAAACATGTTTTTCATATACCAGAAATGTTTGAAGCTACTGACTGAATGAAAGGAGCTGGCATCTCACTCTCTTTGAATCTTCTTTATCATGCTAGGATTAACAGGAAAAAGCTAAAAATTTCAGAATTGCACCGTGCAATGTGGAGATATTACTGTTTGTGCATTTACAATATTCATTGATTTTTGCCATTGAAAAACGTCCAGAAATGTTTGAAGCTACTGACTGAATGAAAGGAGCTGGCATCTCACTCTCTTTGAATCTTCTTTATCATGCTAGGATTAACAGGAAAAAGCTAAAAATTTCAGAATTGCACCTTGCAATGTGGAGATATTACTGTTTGTGCATTTACAATATTCATTGATTTTTGCCATTGAAAAACGTCAAGAAATGTTTGAAGCTACTGACTGAATGAAAGGAGCTGGCATCTCACTCTCTTTGAATCTTCTTTATCATGCTAGGATTAGCAGGAAAAAGCAAAAAATTTCAGAATTGCACCGTGCAATGTGGAGATATTACTGTTTGTGCATTTACAATATTCATTGATTTTTGCCATTGAAAAACATGTTTTTCATATACCAGAAATGTTTGAAGCTACTGACTGAATGAAAGGAGCTGGCATCTCACTCTCTTTGAATCTTCTTTATCATGCTAGGATTAGCAGGAAAAAGCTAAAAATTTCAGAATTGCACCGTGCAATGTGGAGATATTACTGTTTGTGCATTTACAATATTCATTGATTTTTGCCATTGAAAAACATGTTTTTCATATACCAGAAATGTTTGAAGCTACTGACTGAATGAAAGGAGCTGGCATCTCACTCTCTTTGAATCTTCTTTATCATGCTAGGATTAACAGGAAAAAGCAAAAAATTTCAGAATTGCACCTTGCAATGTGGAGATATTACTGTTTGTACATTTACAATATTCATTGATTTTTGCCATTGAAAAACATGTTTTTCATATACCAGAAATGTTTGAAGCTACTGACTGAATGAAAGGAGCTGGCATCTCACTCTCTTTGAATCTTCTTTATCATGCTAGGATTAACAGGAAAAAGCAAAAAATTTCAGAATTGCACCGTGCAATGTGGAGATATTACTGTTTGTGCATTTACAATATTCATTGATTTTTGCCATTGAAAAACATGTTTTTCATATACCAGAAATGTTTGAAGCTACTGACTGAATGAAAGGAGCTGGCATCTCACTCTCTTTGAATCTTCTTTATCATGCTAGGATTAGCAGGAAAAAGCTAAAAATTTCAGAATTGCACCGTGCAATGTGGAGATATTACTGTTTGTGCATTTACAATATTCATTGATTTTTGCCATTGAAAAACATGTTTTTCATATACCAGAAATGTTTGAAGCTACTGACTGAATGAAAGGAGCTGGCATCTCACTCTCTTTGAATCTTCTTTATCATGCTAGGATTAACAGGAAAAAGCTAAAAATTTCAGAATTGCACCGTGCAATGTGGAGATATTACTGTTTGTGCATTTACAATATTCATTGATTTTTGCCATGGAAAAACGTCCAGAAATGTTTGAAGCTACTGACTGAATGAAAGGAGCTGGCATCTCACTCTCTTTGAATCTTCTTTATCATGCTAGGATTAACAGGAAAAAGCTAAAAATTTCAGAATTGCACCTTGCAATGTGGAGATATTACTGTTTGTGCATTTACAATATTCATTGATTTTTGCCATTGAAAAACGTCCAGAAATGTTTGAAGCTACTGACTGAATGAAAGGAGCTGGCATCTCACTCTCTTTGAATCTTCTTTATCATGCTAGGATTAGCAGGAAAAAGCAAAAAATTTCAGAATTGCACCGTGCAATGTGGAGATATTACTGTTTGTGCATTTACAATATTCATTGATTTTTGCCATTGAAAAACATGTTTTTCATATACCAGAAATGCTTGAAGCTACTGACTGAATGAAAGGAGCTGGCATCTCACTCTCTTTGAATCTTCTTTATCATGCTAGGATTAGCAGGAAAAAGCTAAAAATTTCAGAATTGCACCGTGCAATGTGGAGATATTACTGTTTGTGCATTTACAATATTCATTGATTTTTGCCATTGAAAAACATGTTTTTCATATACCAGAAATGTTTGAAGCTACTGACTGAATGAAAGGAGCTGGCATCTCACTCTCTTTGAATCTTCTTTATCATGCTAGGATTAACAGGAAAAAGCAAAAAATTTCAGAATTGCACCGTGCAATGTGGAGATATTACTGTTTGTGCATTTACAATATTCATTGATTTTTGCCATTGAAAAACGTCCAGAAATGTTTGAAGCTACTGACTGAATGAAAGGAGCTGGCATCTCACTCTCTTTGAATCTTCTTTATCATGCTAGGATTAACAGGAAAAAGCTAAAAATTTCAGAATTGCACCTTGCAATGTGGAGATATTACTGTTTGTGCATTTACAATATTCATTGATTTTTGCCATTGAAAAACGTCCAGAAATGTTTGAAGCTACTGACTGAATGAAAGGAGCTGGCATCTCACTCTCTTTGAATCTTCTTTATCATGCTAGGATTAGCAGGAAAAAGCTAAAAATTTCAGAATTGCACCGTGCAATGTGGAGATATTACTGTTTGTGCATTTACAATATTCATTGATTTTTGCCATTGAAAAACATGTTTTTCATATACCAGAAATGTTTGAAGCTACTGACTGAATGAAAGGAGCTGGCATCTCACTCTCTTTGAATCTTCTTTATCATGCTAGGATTAGCAGGAAAAAGCTAAAAATTTCAGAATTGCACCTTGCAATGTGGAGATATTACTGTTTGTGCATTTACAATATTCATTGATTTTTGCCATTGAAAAACATGTTTTTCATATACCAGAAATGTTTGAAGCTACTGACTGAATGAAAGGAGCTGGCATCTCACTCTCTTTGAATCTTCTTTATCATGCTAGGATTAACAGGAAAAAGCTAAAAATTTCAGAATTGCACCGTGCAATGTGGAGATATTACTGTTTGTGCATTTACATTATTCATTGATTTTTGCCATTGAAAAACGTCCAGAAATGTTTGAAGCTACTGACTGAATGAAAGGAGCTGGCATCTCACTCTCTTTGAATCTTCTTTATCATGCTAGGATTAACAGGAAAAAGCTAAAAATTTCAGAATTGCACCTTGCAATGTGGAGATATTACTGTTTGTGCATTTACAATATTCATTGATTTTTGCCATTGAAAAACGTCCAGAAATGTTTGAAGCTACTGACTGAATGAAAGGAGCTGGCATCTCACTCTCTTTGAATCTTCTTTATCATGCTAGGATTAGCAGGAAAAAGCAAAAAATTTCAGAATTGCACCGTGCAATGTGGAGATATTACTGTTTGTGCATTTACAATATTCATTGATTTTTGCCATTGAAAAACATGTTTTTCATATACCAGAAATGTTTGAAGCTACTGACTGAATGAAAGGAGCTGGCATCTCACTCTCTTTGAATCTTCTTTATCATGCTAGGATTAGCAGGAAAAAGCTAAAAATTTCAGAATTGCACCGTGCAATGTGGAGATATTACTGTTTGTGCATTTACAATATTCATTGATTTTTGCCATTGAAAAACATGTTTTTCATATACCAGAAATGTTTGAAGCTACTGACTGAATGAAAGGAGCTGGCATCTCACTCTCTTTGAATCTTCTTTATCATGCTAGGATTAACAGGAAAAAGCAAAAAATTTCAGAATTGCACCTTGCAATGTGGAGATATTACTGTTTGTACATTTACAATATTCATTGATTTTTGCCATTGAAAAACATGTTTTTCATATACCAGAAATGTTTGAAGCTACTGACTGAATGAAAGGAGCTGGCATCTCACTCTCTTTGAATCTTCTTTATCATGCTAGGATTAACAGGAAAAAGCAAAAAATTTCAGAATTGCACCGTGCAATGTGGAGATATTACTGTTTGTGCATTTACAATATTCATTGATTTTTGCCATTGAAAAACATGTTTTTCATATACCAGAAATGTTTGAAGCTACTGACTGAATGAAAGGAGCTGGCATCTCACTCTCTTTGAATCTTCTTTATCATGCTAGGATTAGCAGGAAAAAGCTAAAAATTTCAGAATTGCACCGTGCAATGTGGAGATATTACTGTTTGTGCATTTACAATATTCATTGATTTTTGCCATTGAAAAACATGTTTTTCATATACCAGAAATGTTTGAAGCTACTGACTGAATGAAAGGAGCTGGCATCTCACTCTCTTTGAATCTTCTTTATCATGCTAGGATTAACAGGAAAAAGCAAAAAATTTCAGAATTGCACCGTGCAATGTGGAGATATTACTGTTTGTGCATTTACAATATTCATTGATTTTTGCCATTGAAAAACGTCCAGAAATGTTTGAAGCTACTGACTGAATGAAAGGAGCTGGCATCTCACTCTCTTTGAATCTTCTTTATCATGCTAGGATTAACAGGAAAAAGCTAAAAATTTCAGAATTGCACCTTGCAATGTGGAGATATTACTGTTTGTGCATTTACAATATTCATTGATTTTTGCCATTGAAAAACGTCCAGAAATGTTTGAAGCTACTGACTGAATGAAAGGAGCTGGCATCTCACTCTCTTTGAATCTTCTTTATCATGCTAGGATTAGCAGGAAAAAGCTAAAAATTTCAGAATTGCACCGTGCAATGTGGAGATATTACTGTTTGTGCATTTACAATATTCATTGATTTTTGCCATTGAAAAACATGTTTTTCATATACCAGAAATGTTTGAAGCTACTGACTGAATGAAAGGAGCTGGCATCTCACTCTCTTTGAATCTTCTTTATCATGCTAGGATTAGCAGGAAAAAGCTAAAAATTTCAGAATTGCACCGTGCAATGTGGAGATATTACTGTTTGTGCATTTACAATATTCATTGATTTTTGCCATTGAAAAACATGTTTTTCATATACCAGAAATGTTTGAAGCTACTGACTGAATGAAAGGAGCTGGCATCTCACTCTCTTTGAATCTTCTTTATCATGCTAGGATTAACAGGAAAAAGCTAAAAATTTCAGAATTGCACCGTGCAATGTGGAGATATTACTGTTTGTGCATTTACAATATTCATTGATTTTTGCCATTGAAAAACGTCCAGAAATGTTTGAAGCTACTGACTGAATGAAAGGAGCTGGCATCTCACTCTCTTTGAATCTTCTTTATCATGCTAGGATTAACAGGAAAAAGCTAAAAATTTCAGAATTGCACCTTGCAATGTGGAGATATTACTGTTTGTGCATTTACAATATTCATTGATTTTTGCCATTGAAAAACGTCCAGAAATGTTTGAAGCTACTGACTGAATGAAAGGAGCTGGCATCTCACTCTCTTTGAATCTTCTTTATCATGCTAGGATTAGCAGGAAAAAGCAAAAAATTTCAGAATTGCACCGTGCAATGTGGAGATATTACTGTTTGTGCATTTACAATATTCATTGATTTTTGCCATTGAAAAACATGTTTTTCATATACCAGAAATGTTTGAAGCTACTGACTGAATGAAAGGAGCTGGCATCTCACTCTCTTTGAATCTTCTTTATCATGCTAGGATTAGCAGGAAAAAGCTAAAAATTTCAGAATTGCACCGTGCAATGTGGAGATATTACTGTTTGTGCATTTACAATATTCATTGATTTTTGCCATTGAAAAACATGTTTTTCATATACCAGAAATGTTTGAAGCTACTGACTGAATGAAAGGAGCTGGCATCTCACTCTCTTTGAATCTTCTTTATCATGCTAGGATTAACAGGAAAAAGCAAAAAATTTCAGAATTGCACCTTGCAATGTGGAGATATTACTGTTTGTACATTTACAATATTCATTGATTTTTGCCATTGAAAAACATGTTTTTCATATACCAGAAATGTTTGAAGCTACTGACTGAATGAAAGGAGCTGGCATCTCACTCTCTTTGAATCTTCTTTATCATGCTAGGATTAACAGGAAAAAGCTAAAAATTTCAGAATTGCACCGTGCAATGTGGAGATATTACTGTTTGTGCATTTACAATATTCATTGATTTTTGCCATTGAAAAACATGTTTTTCATATACCAGAAATGTTTGAAGCTACTGACTGAATGAAAGGAGCTGGCATCTCACTCTCTTTGAATCTTCTTTATCATGCTAGGATTAGCAGGAAAAAGCAAAAAATTTCAGAATTGCACCTTGCAATGTGGAGATATTACTGTTTGTGCATTTACAATATTCATTGATTTTTGCCATTGAAAAACATGTTTTTCATATACCAGAAATGTTTGAAGCTACTGACTGAATGAAAGGAGCTGGCATCTCACTCTCTTTGAATCTTCTTTATCATGCTAGGATTAACAGGAAAAAGCTAAAAATTTCAGAATTGCACCTTGCAATGTGGAAATATTACTGTTTGTGCATTTACAATATTCATTGATTTTTGCCATTGAAAAACATGTTTTTCATATACCAGAAATGTTTGAAGCTACTGACTGAATGAAAGGAGCTGGCATCTCACTCTCTTTGAATCTTCTTTATCATGCTAGGATTAGCAGGAAAAAGCAAAAAATTTCAGAATTGCACCGTGCAATGTGGAGATATTACTGTTTGTGCATTTACAATATTCATTGATTTTTGCCATTGAAAAACATGTTTTTCATATACCAGAAATGTTTGAAGCTACTGACTGAATGAAAGGAGCTGGCATCTCACTCTCTTTGAATCTTCTTTATCATGCTAGGATTAACAGGAAAAAGCAAAAAATTTCAGAATTGCACCGTGCAATGTGGAGATATTACTGTTTGTGCATTTACAATATTCATTGATTTTTGCCATTGAAAAACATGTTTTTCATATACCAGAAATGTTTGAAGCTACTGACTGAATGAAAGGAGCTGGCATCTCACTCTCTTTGAATCTTCTTTATCATGCTAGGATTAGCAGGAAAAAGCTAAAAATTTCAGAATTGCACCTTGCAATGTGGAGATATTACTGTTTGTGCATTTACAATATTCATTGATTTTTGCCATTGAAAAACATGTTTTTCATATACCAGAAATGTTTGAAGCTACTGACTGAATGAAAGGAGCTGGCATCTCACTCTCTTTGAATCTTCTTTATCATGCTAGGATTAGCAGGAAAAAGCAAAAAATTTCAGAATTGCACCTTGCAATGTGGAGATATTACTGTTTGTGCATTTACAATATTCATTGATTTTTGCCATTGAAAAACGTACCAGAAATGTTTGAAGCTACTGACTGAATGAAAGGAGCTGGCATCTCACTCTCTTTGAATCTTCTTTATCATGCTAGGATTAGCAGGAAAAAGCAAAAAATTTAAGAATTGCACCGTGCAATGTGGAGATATTACTGTTTGTGCATTTACAATATTCATTGATTTTTGCCATTGAAAAACATGTTTTTCATATACCAGAAATGTTTGAAGCTACTGACTGAATGAAAGGAGCTGGCATCTCACTCTCTTTGAATCTTCTTTATCATGCTAGGATTAACAGGAAAAAGCAAAAAATTTCAGAATTGCACCTTGCAATGTGGAGATATTACTGTTTGTGCATTTACAATATTCATTGATTTTTGCCATTGAAAAACGTCCAGAAATGTTTGAAGCTACTGACTGAATGAAAGGAGCTGGCATCTCACTCTCTTTGAATCTTCTTTATCATGCTAGGATTAGCAGGAAAAAGCAAAAAATTTCAGAATTGCACCTTGCAATGTGGAGATATTACTGTTTGTGCATTTACAATATTCATTGATTTTTGCCATTGAAAAACATGTTTTTCATATACCAGAAATGTTTGAAGCTACTGACGGAATGAAAGGAGCTGGCATCTCACTCTCTTTGAATCTTCTTTATCATGCTAGGATTAACAGGAAAAAGCTAAAAATTTCAGAATTGCACCGTGCAATGTGGAGATATTACTGTTTGTGCATTTACAATATTCATTGATTTTTGCCATTGAAAAACGTCCAGAAATGTTTGAAGCTACTGACTGAATGAAAGGAGCTGGCATCTCACTCTCTTTGAATCTTCTTTATCATGCTAGGATTAACAGGAAAAAGCTAAAAATTTCAGAATTGCACCTTGCAATGTGGAGATATTACTGTTTGTGCATTTACAATATTCATTGATTTTTGCCATTGAAAAACGTCCAGAAATGTTTGAAGCTACTGACTGAATGAAAGGAGCTGGCATCTCACTCTCTTTGAATCTTCTTTATCATGCTAGGATTAGCAGGAAAAAGCAAAAAATTTCAGAATTGCACCGTGCAATGTGGAGATATTACTGTTTGTGCATTTACAATATTCATTGATTTTTGCCATTGAAAAACATGTTTTTCATATACCAGAAATGTTTGAAGCTACTGACTGAATGAAAGGAGCTGGCATCTCACTCTCTTTGAATCTTCTTTATCATGCTAGGATTAGCAGGAAAAAGCTAAAAATTTCAGAATTGCACCGTGCAATGTGGAGATATTACTGTTTGTGCATTTACAATATTCATTGATTTTTGCCATTGAAAAACATGTTTTTCATATACCAGAAATGTTTGAAGCTACTGACTGAATGAAAGGAGCTGGCATCTCACTCTCTTTGAATCCTCTTTATCATGCTAGGATTAACAGGAAAAAGCAAAAAATTTCAGAATTGCACCTTGCAATGTGGAGATATTACTGTTTGTACATTTACAATATTCATTGATTTTTGCCATTGAAAAACATGTTTTTCATATACCAGAAATGTTTGAAGCTACTGACTGAATGAAAGGAGCTGGCATCTCACTCTCTTTGAATCTTCTTTATCATGCTAGGATTAACAGGAAAAAGCTAAAAATTTCAGAATTGCACCGTGCAATGTGGAGATATTACTGTTTGTGCATTTACAATATTCATTGATTTTTGCCATTGAAAAACATGTTTTTCATATACCAGAAATGTTTGAAGCTACTGACTGAATGAAAGGAGCTGGCATCTCACTCTCTTTGAATCTTCTTTATCATGCTAGGATTGGCAGGAAAAAGCAAAAAATTTCAGAATTGCACTTGCAATGTGGAGATATTACTGTTTGTGCATTTACAATATTCATTGATTTTTGCCATTGAAAAACATGTTTTTCATATACCAGAAATGTTTGAAGCTACTGACTGAATGAAAGGAGCTGGCATCTCACTCTCTTTGAATCTTCTTTATCATGCTAGGATTAACAGGAAAAAGCTAAAAATTTCAGAATTGCACCTTGCAATGTGGAGATATTACTGTTTGTGCATTTACAATATTCATTGATTTTTGCCATTGAAAAACATGTTTTTCATATACCAGAAATGTTTGAAGCTACTGACTGAATGAAAGGAGCTGGCATCTCACTCTCTTTGAATCTTCTTTATCATGCTAGGATTAGCAGGAAAAAGCAAAAAATTTCAGAATTGCACCTTGCAATGTGGAGATATTACTGTTTGTGCATTTACAATATTCATTGATTTTTGCCATTGAAAAACGTCCAGAAATGTTTGAAGCTACTGACTGAATGAAAGGAGCTGGCATCTCACTCTCTTTGAATCTTCTTTATCATGCTAGGATTAGCAGGAAAAAGCAAAAAATTTCAGAATTGCACCGTGCAATGTGGAGATATTACTGTTTGTGCATTTACAATATTCATTGATTTTTGCCATTGAAAAACATGTTTTTCATATACCAGAAATGTTTGAAGCTACTGACTGAATGAAAGGAGCTGGCATCTCACTCTCTTTGAATCTTCTTTATCATGCTAGGATTAACAGGAAAAAGCAAAAAATTTCAGAATTGCACCGTGCAATGTGGAGATATTACTGTTTGTGCATTTACAATATTCATTGATTTTTGCCATTGAAAAACATGTTTTTCATATACCAGAAATGTTTGAAGCTACTGACTGAATGAAAGGAGCTGGCATCTCACTCTCTTTGAATCTTCTTTATCATGCTAGGATTAGCAGGAAAAAGCTAAAAATTTCAGAATTGCACCTTGCAATGTGGAGATATTACTGTTTGTGCATTTACAATATTCATTGATTTTTGCCATTGAAAAACATGTTTTTCATATACCAGAAATGTTTGAAGCTACTGACTGAATGAAAGGAGCTGGCATCTCACTCTCTTTGAATCTTCTTTATCATGCTAGGATTAGCAGGAAAAAGCAAAAAATTTCAGAATTGCACCTTGCAATGTGGAGATATTACTGTTTGTGCATTTACAATATTCATTGATTTTTGCCATTGAAAAACGTCCAGAAATGTTTGAAGCTACTGACTGAATGAAAGGAGCTGGCATCTCACTCTCTTTGAATCTTCTTTATCATGCTAGGATTAGCAGGAAAAAGCAAAAAATTTAAGAATTGCACCGTGCAATGTGGAGATATTACTGTTTGTGCATTTACAATATTCATTGATTTTTGCCATTGAAAAACATGTTTTTCATATACCAGAAATGTTTGAAGCTACTGACTGAATGAAAGGAGCTGGCATCTCACTCTCTTTGAATCTTCTTTATCATGCTAGGATTAACAGGAAAAAGCAAAAAATTTCAGAATTGCACCTTGCAATGTGGAGATATTACTGTTTGTGCATTTACAATATTCATTGATTTTTGCCATTGAAAAACGTCCAGAAATGTTTGAAGCTACTGACTGAATGAAAGGAGCTGGCATCTCACTCTCTTTGAATCTTCTTTATCATGCTAGGATTAGCAGGAAAAAGCAAAAAATTTCAGAATTGCACCTTGCAATGTGGAGATATTACTGTTTGTGCATTTACAATATTCATTGATTTTTGCCATTGAAAAACATGTTTTTCATATACCAGAAATGTTTGAAGCTACTGACTGAATGAAAGGAGCTGGCATCTCACTCTCTTTGAATCTTCTTTATCATGCTAGGATTAACAGGAAAAAGCTAAAAATTTCAGAATTGCACCTTGCAATGTGGAGATATTACTGTTTGTGCATTTACAATATTCATTGATTTTTGCCATTGAAAAACGTCCAGAAATGTTTGAAGCTACTGACTGAATGAAAGGAGCTGGCATCTCACTCTCTTTGAATCTTCTTTATCATGCTAGGATTAGCAGGAAAAAGCAAAAAATTTCAGAATTGCACCTTGCAATGTGGAGATATTACTGTTTGTGCATTTACAATATTCATTGATTTTTGCCATTGAAAAACATGTTTTTCATATACCAGAAATGTTTGAAGCTACTGACTGAATGAAAGGAGCTGGCATCTCACTCTCTTTGAATCTTCTTTATCATGCTAGGATTAACAGGAAAAAGCTAAAAATTTCAGAATTGCACCGTGCAATGTGGAGATATTACTGTTTGTGCATTTACAATATTCATTGATTTTTGCCATTGAAAAACGTCCAGAAATGTTTGAAGCTACTGACTGAATGAAAGGAGCTGGCATCTCACTCTCTTTGAATCTTCTTTATCATGCTAGGATTAGCAGGAAAAAGCAAAAAATTTCAGAATTGCACCGTGCAATGTGGAGATATTACTGTTTGTGCATTTACAATATTCATTGATTTTTGCCATTGAAAAACATGTTTTTCATATACCAGAAATGTTTGAAGCTACTGACTGAATGAAAGGAGCTGGCATCTCACTCTCTTTGTATCTTCTTTATCATGCTAGGATTAACAGGAAAAAGCTAAAAATTTCAGAATTGCACCGTGCAATGTGGAGATATTACTGTTTGTGCATTTACAATATTCATTGATTTTTGCCATTGAAAAACATGTTTTTCATATACCAGAAATGTTTGAAGCTACTGACTGAATGAAAGGAGCTGGCATCTCACTCTCTTTGAATCTTCTTTATCATGCTAGGATTAGCAGGAAAAAGCAAAAAATTTCAGAATTGCACCTTGCAATGTGGAGATATTACTGTTTGTGCATTTACAATATTCATTGATTTTTGCCATTGAAAAACGTCCAGAAATGTTTGAAGCTACTGACTGAATGAAAGGAGCTGGCATCTCACTCTCTTTGAATCTTCTTTATCATGCTAGGATTAGCAGGAAAAAGCAAAAAATTTCAGAATTGCACCGTGCAATGTGGAGATATTACTGTTTGTGCATTTACAATATTCATTGATTTTTGCCATTGAAAAACATGTTTTTCATATACCAGAAATGTTTGAAGCTACTGACTGAATGAAAGGAGCTGGCATCTCACTCTCTTTGAATCTTCTTTATCATGCTAGGATTAGCAGGAAAAAGCAAAAAATTTCAGAATTTCACTGTGCAATGTGGAGATATTACTGTTTGTGCATTTACAATATTCATTGATTTTTGCCATTGAAAAACATGTTTTTCATATACCAGAAATGTTTGAAGCTACTGACTGAATGAAAGGAGCTGGCATCTCACTCTCTTTGAATCTTCTTTATCATGCTAGGATTAGCAGGAAAAAGCTAAAAATTTCAGAATTGCACCTTGCAATGTGGAGATATTACTGTTTGTGCATTTACAATATTCATTGATTTTTGCCATTGAAAAACATGTTTTTCATATACCAGAAATGTTTGAAGCTACTGACTGAATGAAAGGAGCTGGCATCTCACTCTCTTTGAATCTTCTTTATCATGCTAGGATTAGCAGGAAAAAGCAAAAAATTTCAGAATTGCACCTTGCAATGTGGAGATATTACTGTTTGTGCATTTACAATATTCATTGATTTTTGCCATTGAAAAACATGTTTTTCATATACCAGAAATGTTTGAAGCTACTGACTGAATGAAAGGAGCTGGCATCTCACTCTCTTTGAATCTTCTTTATCATGCTAGGATTAACAGGAAAAAGCTAAAAATTTCAGAATTGCACCTTGCAATGTGGAGATATTACTGTTTGTGCATTTACAATATTCATTGATTTTTGCCATTGAAAAACGTCCAGAAATGTTTGAAGCTACTGACTGAATGAAAGGAGCTGGCATCTCACTCTCTTTGAATCTTCTTTATCATGCTAGGATTAACAGGAAAAAGCTAAAAATTTCAGAATTGCACCGTGCAATGTGGAGATATTACTGTTTGTGCATTTACAATATTCATTGATTTTTGCCATTGAAAAACGTCCAGAAATGTTTGAAGCTACTGACTGAATGAAAGGAGCTGGCATCTCACTCTCTTTGAATCTTCTTTATCATGCTAGGATTAGCAGGAAAAAGCAAAAAATTTCAGAATTGCACCTTGCAATGTGGAGATATTACTGTTTGTGCATTTACAATATTCATTGATTTTTGCCATTGAAAAACATGTTTTTCATATACCAGAAATGTTTGAAGCTACTGACTGAATGAAAGGAGCTGGCATCTCACTCTCTTTGAATCTTCTTTATCATGCTAGGATTAGCAGGAAAAAGCAAAAAATTTCAGAATTGCACCTTGCAATGTGGAGATATTACTGTTTGTGCATTTACAATATTCATTGATTTTTGCCATTGAAAAACATGTTTTTCATATACCAGAAATGTTTGAAGCTACTGACTGAATGAAAGGAGCTGGCATCTCACTCTCTTTGAATCTTCTTTATCATGCTAGGATTAACAGGAAAAAGCTAAAAATTTCAGAATTGCACCTTGCAATGTGGAGATATTACTGTTTGTGCATTTACAATATTCATTGATTTTTGCCATTGAAAAACGTCCAGAAATGTTTGAAGCTACTGACTGAATGAAAGGAGCTGGCATCTCACTCTCTTTGAATCTTCTTTATCATGCTAGGATTAACAGGAAAAAGCTAAAAATTTCAGAATTGCACCGTGCAATGTGGAGATATTACTGTTTGTGCATTTACAATATTCATTGATTTTTGCCATTGAAAAACGTCCAGAAATGTTTGAAGCTACTGACTGAATGAAAGGAGCTGGCATCTCACTCTCTTTGAATCTTCTTTATCATGCTAGGATTAGCAGGAAAAAGCAAAAAATTTCAGAATTGCACCTTGCAATGTGGAGATATTACTGTTTGTGCATTTACAATATTCATTGATTTTTGCCATTGAAAAACATGTTTTTCATATACCAGAAATGTTTGAAGCTACTGACTGAATGAAAGGAGCTGGCATCTCACTCTCTTTGAATCTTCTTTATCATGCTAGGATTAACAGGAAAAAGCAAAAAATTTCAGAATTGCACCTTGCAATGTGGAGATATTACTGTTTGTGCATTTACAATATTCATTGATTTTTGCCATTGAAAAACGTCCAGAAATGTTTGAAGCTACTGACTGAATGAAAGGAGCTGGCATCTCACTCTCTTTGAATCTTCTTTATCATGCTAGGATTAGCAGGAAAAAGCAAAAAATTTCAGAATTGCACCTTGCAATGTGGAGATATTACTGTTTGTGCATTTACAATATTCATTGATTTTTGCCATTGAAAAACATGTTTTTCATATACCAGAAATGTTTGAAGCTACTGACTGAATGAAAGGAGCTGGCATCTCACTCTCTTTGAATCTTCTTTATCATGCTAGGATTAACAGGAAAAAGCAAAAAATTTCAGAATTGCACCGTGCAATGTGGAGATATTACTGTTTGTGCATTTACAATATTCATTGATTTTTGCCATTGAAAAACATGTTTTTCATATACCAGAAATGTTTGAAGCTACTGACTGAATGAAAGGAGCTGGCATCTCACTCTCTTTGAATCTTCTTTATCATGCTAGGATTAGCAGGAAAAAGCAAAAAATTTCAGAATTGCACCTTGCAATGTGGAGATATTACTGTTTGTGCATTTACAATATTCATTGATTTTTGCCATTGAAAAACATGTTTTTCATATACCAGAAATGTTTGAAGCTACTGACTGAATGAAAGGAGCTGGCATCTCACTCTCTTTGAATCTTCTTTATCATGCTAGGATTAACAGGAAAAAGCTAAAAATTTCAGAATTGCACCTTGCAATGTGGAGCTATTACTGTTTGTGCATTTACAATATTCATTGATTTTTGCCATTGAAAAACATGTTTTTCATATACCAGAAATGTTTGAAGCTACTGACTGAATGAAAGGAGCTGGCATCTCACTCTCTTTGAATCTTCTTTATCATGCTAGGATTAGCAGGAAAAAGCAAAAAATTTCAGAATTGCACCTTGCAATGTGGAGATATTACTGTTTGTGCATTTACAATATTCATTGATTTTTGCCATTGAAAAACATGTTTTTCATATACCAGAAATGTTTGAAGCTACTGACTGAATGAAAGGAGCTGGCATCTCACTCTCTTTGAATCTTCTTTATCATGCTAGGATTAACAGGAAAAAGCTAAAAATTTCAGAATTGCACCTTGCAATGTGGAGATATTACTGTTTGTGCATTTACAATATTCATTGATTTTTGCCATTGAAAAACGTCCAGAAATGTTTGAAGCTACTGACTGAATGAAAGGAGCTGGCATCTCACTCTCTTTGAATCTTCTTTATCATGCTAGGATTAACAGGAAAAAGCTAAAAATTTCAGAATTGCACCGTGCAATGTGGAGATATTACTGTTTGTGCATTTACAATATTCATTGATTTTTGCCATTGAAAAACGTCCAGAAATGTTTGAAGCTACTGACTGAATGAAAGGAGCTGGCATCTCACTCTCTTTGAATCTTCTTTATCATGCTAGGATTAGCAGGAAAAAGCAAAAAATTTCAGAATTGCACCTTGCAATGTGGAGATATTACTGTTTGTGCATTTACAATATTCATTGATTTTTGCCATTGAAAAACATGTTTTTCATATACCAGAAATGTTTGAAGCTACTGACTGAATGAAAGGAGCTGGCATCTCACTCTCTTTGAATCTTCTTTATCATGCTAGGATTAACAGGAAAAAGCAAAAAATTTCAGAATTGCACCTTGCAATGTGGAGATATTACTGTTTGTGCATTTACAATATTCATTGATTTTTGCCATTGAAAAACGTCCAGAAATGTTTGAAGCTACTGACTGAATGAAAGGAGCTGGCATCTCACTCTCTTTGAATCTTCTTTATCATGCTAGGATTAGCAGGAAAAAGCAAAAAATTTCAGAATTGCACCTTGCAATGTGGAGATATTACTGTTTGTGCATTTACAATATTCATTGATTTTTGCCATTGAAAAACATGTTTTTCATATACCAGAAATGTTTGAAGCTACTGACTGAATGAAAGGAGCTGGCATCTCACTCTCTTTGAATCTTCTTTATCATGCTAGGATTAACAGGAAAAAGCAAAAAATTTCAGAATTGCACCGTGCAATGTGGAGATATTACTGTTTGTGCATTTACAATATTCATTGATTTTTGCCATTGAAAAACATGTTTTTCATATACCAGAAATGTTTGAAGCTACTGACTGAATGAAAGGAGCTGGCATCTCACTCTCTTTGAATCTTCTTTATCATGCTAGGATTAGCAGGAAAAAGCAAAAAATTTCAGAATTGCACCTTGCAATGTGGAGATATTACTGTTTGTGCATTTACAATATTCATTGATTTTTGCCATTGAAAAACATGTTTTTCATATACCAGAAATGTTTGAAGCTACTGACTGAATGAAAGGAGCTGGCATCTCACTCTCTTTGAATCTTCTTTATCATGCTAGGATTAACAGGAAAAAGCTAAAAATTTCAGAATTGCACCTTGCAATGTGGAGATATTACTGTTTGTGCATTTACAATATTCATTGATTTTTGCCATTGAAAAACATGTTTTTCATATACCAGAAATGTTTGAAGCTACTGACTGAATGAAAGGAGCTGGCATCTCACTCTCTTTGAATCTTCTTTATCATGCTAGGATTAGCAGGAAAAAGCAAAAAATTTCAGAATTGCACCTTGCAATGTGGAGATATTACTGTTTGTGCATTTACAATATTCATTGATTTTTGCCATTGAAAAACGTCCAGAAATGTTTGAAGCTACTGACTGAATGAAAGGAGCTGGCATCTCACTCTCTTTGAATCTTTTTATCATGCTAGGATTAGCAGGAAAAAGCAAAAAATTTCAGAATTGCACCGTGCAATGTGGAGATATTACTGTTTGTGCATTTACAATATTCATTGATTTTTGCCATTGAAAAACATGTTTTTCATATACCAGAAATGTTTGAAGCTACTGACTGAATGAAAGGAGCTGGCATCTCACTCTCTTTGAATCTTCTTTATCATGCTAGGATTAACAGGAAAAAGCAAAAAATTTCAGAATTGCACCGTGCAATGTGGAGATATTACTGTTTGTGCATTTACAATATTCATTGATTTTTGCCATTGAAAAACATGTTTTTCATATACCAGAAATGTTTGAAGCTACTGACTGAATGAAAGGAGCTGGCATCTCACTCTCTTTGAATCTTCTTTATCATGCTAGGATTAGCAGGAAAAAGCAAAAAATTTCAGAATTGCACCTTGCAATGTGGAGATATTACTGTTTGTGCATTTACAATATTCATTGATTTTTGCCATTGAAAAACGTCCAGAAATGTTTGAAGCTACTGACTGAATGAAAGGAGCTGGCATCTCACTCTCTTTGAATCTTCTTTATCATGCTAGGATTAACAGGAAAAAGCTAAAAATTTCAGAATTGCACCTTGCAATGTGGAGATATTACTGTTTGTGCATTTACAATATTCATTGATTTTTGCCATTGAAAAACATGTTTTTCATATACCAGAAATGTTTGAAGCTACTGACTGAATGAAAGGAGCTGGCATCTCACTCTCTTTGAATCTTCTTTATCATGCTAGGATTAGCAGGAAAAAGCAAAAAATTTCAGAATTGCACCTTGCAATGTGGAGATATTACTGTTTGTGCATTTACAATATTCATTGATTTTTGCCATTGAAAAACATGTTTTTCATATACCAGAAATGTTTGAAGCTACTGACTGAATGAAAGGAGCTGGCATCTCACTCTCTTTGAATCTTCTTTATCATGCTAGGATTAACAGGAAAAAGCTAAAAATTTCAGAATTGCACCGTGCAATGTGGAGATATTACTGTTTGTGCATTTACAATATTCATTGATTTTTGCCACTGAAAAACATGTTTTTCATATACCAGAAATGTTTGAAGCTACTGACTGAATGAAAGGAGCTGGCATCTCACTCTCTTTGAATCTTCTTTATCATGCTAGGATTAGCAGGAAAAAGCAAAAAATTTCAGAATTGCACCTTGCAATGTGGAGATATTACTGTTTGTGCATTTACAATATTCATTGATTTTTGCCATTGAAAAACATGTTTTTCATATACCAGAAATGTTTGAAGCTACTGACTGAATGAAAGGAGCTGGCATCTCACTCTCTTTGAATCTTCTTTATCATGCTAGGATTAGCAGGAAAAAGCCAAAAATTTCAGAATTGCACCTTGCAATGTGGAGATATTACTGTTTGTGCATTTACAATATTCATTGATTTTTGCCATTGAAAAACGTCCAGAAATGTTTGAAGCTACTGACTGAATGAAAGGAGCTGGCATCTCACTCTCTTTGAATCTTCTTTATCATGCTAGGATTAGCAGGAAAAAGCAAAAAATTTCAGAATTGCACCGTGCAATGTGGAGATATTACTGTTTGTGCATTTACAATATTCATTGATTTTTGCCATTGAAAAACATGTTTTTCATATACCAGAAATGTTTGAAGCTACTGACTGAATGAAAGGAGCTGGCATCTCACTCTCTTTGAATCTTCTTTATCATGCTAGGATTAACAGGAAAAAGCTAAAAATTTCAGAATTGCACCTTGCAATGTGGAGATATTACTGTTTGTGCATTTACAATATTCATTGATTTTTGCCATTGAAAAACGTCCAGAAATGTTTGAAGCTACTGACTGAATGAAAGGAGCTGGCATCTCACTCTCTTTGAATCTTCTTTATCATGCTAGGATTAGCAGGAAAAAGCAAAAAATTTCAGAATTGCACCTTGCAATGTGGAGATATTACTGTTTGTGCATTTACAATATTCATTGATTTTTGCCATTGAAAAACATGTTTTTCATATACCAGAAATGTTTGAAGCTACTGACTGAATGAAAGGAGCTGGCATCTCACTCTCTTTGAATCTTCTTTATCATGCTAGGATTAACAGGAAAAAGCTAAAATTTCAGAATTGCACCTTGCAATGTGGAGATATTACTGTTTGTGCATTTACAATATTCATTGATTTTTGCCATTGAAAAACGTCCAGAAATGTTTGAAGCTACTGTCTGAATGAAAGGAGCTGGCATCTCACTCTCTTTGAATCTTCTTTATCATGCTAGGATTAGCAGGAAAAAGCAAAAAATTTCAGAATTGCACCTTGCAATGTGGAGATATTACTGTTTGTGCATTTACAATATTCATTGATTTTTGCCATTGAAAAACATGTTTTTCATATACCAGAAATGTTTGAAGCTACTGACTGAATGAAAGGAGCTGGCATCTCACTCTCTTTGAATCTTCTTTATCATGCTAGGATTAACAGGAAAAAGCTAAAAATTTCAGAATTGCACCGTGCAATGTGGAGATATTACTGTTTGTGCATTTACAATATTCATTGATTTTTGCCATTGAAAAACGTCCAGAAATGTTTGAAGCTACTGACTGAATGAAAGGAGCTGGCATCTCACTCTCTTTGAATCTTCTTTATCATGCTAGGATTAGCAGGAAAAAGCAAAAAATTTCAGAATTGCACCGTGCAATGTGGAGATATTACTGTTTGTGCATTTACAATATTCATTGATTTTTGCCATTGAAAAACATGTTTTTCATATACCAGAAATGTTTGAAGCTACTGACTGAATGAAAGGAGCTGGCATCTCACTCTCTTTGAATCTTCTTTATCATGCTAGGATTAACAGGAAAAAGCTAAAAATTTCAGAATTGCACCGTGCAATGTGGAGATATTACTGTTTGTGCATTTACAATATTCATTGATTTTTGCCATTGAAAAACATGTTTTTCATATACCAGAAATGTTTGAAGCTACTGACTGAATGAAAGTAGCTGGCATCTCACTCTCTTTGAATCTTCTTTATCATGCTAGGATTAACAGGAAAAAGCTAAAAATTTCAGAATTGCACCTTGCAATGTGGAGATATTACTTTTTGTGCATTTACAATATTCATTGATTTTTGCCATTGAAAAACGTCCAGAAATGTTTGAAGCTACTGACTGAATGAAAGGAGCTGGCATCTCACTCTCTTTGAATCTTCTTTATCATGCTAGGATTAGCAGGAAAAAGCAAAAAATTTCAGAATTGCACCGTGCAATGTGGAGATATTACTGTTTGTGCATTTACAATATTCATTGATTTTTGCCATTGAAAAACGTCCAGAAATGTTTGAAGCTACTGACTGAATGAAAGGAGCTGGCATCTCACTCTCTTTGAATCTTCTTTATCATGCTAGGATTAGCAGGAAAAAGCTAAAAATTTCAGTATTGCACCTTGCAATGTGGAGATATTACTGTTTGTGCATTTACAATATTCATTGATTTTTGCCATTGAAAAACATGTTTTTCATATACCAGAAATGTTTGAAGCTACTGACTGAATGAAAGGAGCTGGCATCTCACTCTCTTTGAATCTTCTTTATCATGCTAGGATTAGCAGGAAAAAGCTAAAAATTTCAGAATTGCACCGTGCAATGTGGAGATATTACTGTTTGTGCATTTACAATATTCATTGATTTTTGCCATTGAAAAACGTCCAGAAATGTTTGAAGCTACTGACTGAATGAAAGGAGCTGGCATCTCACTCTCTTTGAATCTTCTTTATCATGCTAGGATTAGCAGGAAAAAGCAAAAAATTTCAGAATTGCACCGTGCAATGTGGAGATATTACTGTTTGTGCATTTACAATATTCATTGATTTTTGCCATTGAAAAACATGTTTTTCATATACCAGAAATGTTTGAAGCTACTGACTGAATGAAAGGAGCTGGCATCTCACTCTCTTTGAATCTTCTTTATCATGCTAGGATTAGCAGGAAAAAGCTAAAAATTTCAGAATTGCACCTTGCAATGTGGAGATATTACTGTTTGTGCATTTACAATATTCATTGATTTTTGCCATTGAAAAACATGTTTTTCATATACCAGAAATGTTTGAAGCTACTGACTGAATGAAAGGAGCTGGCATCTCACTCTCTTTGAATCTTCTTTATCATGCTAGGATTAGCAGGAAAAAGCTAAAAATTTCAGAATTGCACCTTGCAATGTGGAGATATTACTGTTTGTGCATTTACAATATTCATTGATTTTTGCCATTGAAAAACATGTTTTTCATATACCAGAAATGTTTGAAGCTACTGACTGAATGAAAGGAGCTGGCATCTCACTCTCTTTGAATCTTCTTTATCATGCTAGGATTAACAGGAAAAAGCTAAAAATTTCAGAATTGCACCTTGCAATGTGGAGATATTACTGTTTGTGCATTTACAATATTCATTGATTTTTGCCATTGAAAAACGTCCAGAAATGTTTGAAGCTACTGACTGAATGAAAGGAGCTGGCATCTCACTCTCTTTGAATCTTCTTTATCATGCTAGGATTAACAGGAAAAAGCTAAAAATTTCAGAATTGCACCGTGCAATGTGGAGATATTACTGTTTGTGCATTTACAATATTCATTGATTTTTGCCATTGAAAAACGTCCAGAAATGTTTGAAGCTACTGACTGAATGAAAGGAGCTGGCATCTCACTCTCTTTGAATCTTATTTATCATGCTAGGATTAGCAGGAAAAAGCAAAAAATTTCAGAATTGCACCTTGCAATGTGGAGATATTACTGTTTGTGCATTTACAATATTCATTGATTTTTGCCATTGAAAAACATGTTTTTCATATACCAGAAATGTTTGAAGCTACTGACTGAATGAAAGGAGCTGGCATCTCACTCTCTTTGAATCTTCTTTATCATGCTAGGATTAACAGGAAAAAGCTAAAAATTTCAGAATTGCACCTTGCAATGTGGAGATATTACTGTTTGTGCATTTACAATATTCATTGATTTTTGCCATTGAAAAACGTCCAGAAATGTTTGAAGCTACTGACTGAATGAAAGGAGCTGGCATCTCACTCTCTTTGAATCTTCTTTATCATGCTAGGATTAGCAGGAAAAAGCAAAAAATTTCAGAATTGCACCTTGCAATGTGGAGATATTACTGTTTGTGCATTTACAATATTCATTGATTTTTGCCATTGAAAAACATGTTTTTCATATACCAGAAATGTTTGAAGCTACTGACTGAATGAAAGGAGCTGGCATCTCACTCTCTTTGAATCTTCTTTATCATGCTAGGATTAACAGGAAAAAGCTAAAAATTTCAGAATTGCACCGTGCAATGTGGAGATATTACTGTTTGTGCATTTACAATATTCATTGATTTTTGCCATTGAAAAACATGTTTTTCATATACCAGAAATGTTTGAAGCTACTGACTGAATGAAAGGAGCTGGCATCTCACTCTCTTTGAATCTTCTTTATCATGCTAGGATTAGCAGGAAAAAGCAAAAAATTTCAGAATTGCACCTTGCAATGTGGAGATATTACTGTTTGTGCATTTACAATATTCATTGATTTTTGCCATTGAAAAACATGTTTTTCATATACCAGAAATGTTTGAAGCTACTGACTGAATCAAAGGAGCTGGCATCTCACTCTCTTTGAATCTTCTTTATCATGCTAGGATTAGCAGGAAAAAGCTAAAAATTTCAGAATTGCACCATGCAATGTGGAGATATTACTGTTTGTGCATTTACAATATTCATTGATTTTTGCCATTGAAAAACGTCCAGAAATGTTTGAAGCTACTGACTGAATGAAAGGAGCTGGCATCTCACTCTCTTTGAATCTTCTTTATCATGCTAGGATTAGCAAGAAAAAGCAAAAAATTTCAGAATTGCACCGTGCAATGTGGAGATATTACTGTTTGTGCATTTACAATATTCATTGATTTTTGCCATTGAAAAACATGTTTTTCATATACCAGAAATGTTTGAAGCTACTGACTGAATGAAAGGAGCTGGCATCTCACTCTCTTTGAATCTTCTTTATCATGCTAGGATTAGCAGGAAAAAGCAAAAAATTTCAGAATTGCACCGTGCAATGTGGAGATATTACTGTTTGTGCATTTACAATATTCATTGATTTTTGCCATTGAAAAACATGTTTTTCATATACCAGAAATGTTTGAAGCTACTGACTGAATGAAAGGAGCTGGCATCTCACTCTCTTTGAATCTTCTTTATCATGCTAGGATTAGCAGGAAAAAGCTAAAAATTTCAGAATTGCACCTTGCAATGTGGAGATATTACTGTTTGTGCATTTACAATATTCATTGATTTTTGCCATTGAAAAACGTCCAGAAATGTTTGAAGCTACTGACTGAATGAAAGGAGCTGGCATCTCACTCTCTTTGAATCTTCTTTATCATGCTAGGATTAACAGGAAAAAGCTAAAAATTTCAGAATTGCACCGTGCAATGTGGAGATATTACTGTTTGTGCATTTACAATATTCATTGATTTTTGCCATTGAAAAACATGTTTTTCATATACCAGAAATGTTTGAAGCTACTGACTGAATGAAAGGAGCTGGCATCTCACTCTCTTTGAATCTTCTTTATCATGCTAGGATTAACAGGAAAAAGCTAAAAATTTCAGAATTGCACCGTGCAATGTGGAGATATTACTGTTTGTGCATTTACAATATTCATTGATTTTTGCCATTGAAAAACATGTTTTTCATATACCAGAAATGTTTGAAGCTACTGACTGAATGAAAGGAGCTGGCATCTCACTCTCTTTGAATCTTCTTTATCATGCTAGGATTAACAGGAAAAAGCAAAAAATTTCAGAATTGCACCTTGCAATGTGGAGATATTACTGTTTGTGCATTTACAATATTCATTGATTTTTGCCATTGAAAAACATGTTTTTCATATACCAGAAATGTTTGAAGCTACTGACTGAATGAAAGGAGCTGGCATCTCACTCTCTTTGAATCTTCTTTATCATGCTAGGATTAACAGGAAAAAGCTAAAAATTTCAGAATTGCACCGTGCAATGTGGAGATATTACTGTTTGTGCATTTACAATATTCATTGATTTTTGCCATTGAAAAACATGTTTTTCATATACCAGAAATGTTTGAAGCTACTGACTGAATGAAAGGAGCTGGCATCTCACTCTCTTTGAATCTTCTTTATCATGCTAGGATTAACAGGAAAAAGCTAAAAATTTCAGAATTGCACCTTGCAATGTGGAGATATTACTGTTTGTGCATTTACAATATTCATTGATTTTTGCCATTGAAAAACATGTTTTTCATATACCAGAAATGTTTGAAGCTACTGACTGAATGAAAGGAGCTGGCATCTCACTCTCTTTGAATCTTCTTTATCATGCTAGGATTAGCAGGAAAAAGCTAAAAATTTCAGAATTGCACCGTGCAATGTGGAGATATTACTGTTTGTGCATTTACAATATTCATTGATTTTTGCCATTGAAAAACGTCCAGAAATGTTTGAAGCTACTGACTGAATGAAAGGAGCTGGCATCTCACTCTCTTTGAATCTTCTTTATCATGCTAGGATTAGCAGGAAAAAGCAAAAAATTTCAGAATTGCACCGTGCAATGTGGAGATATTACTGTTTGTGCATTTACAATATTCATTGATTTTTGCCATTGAAAAACATGTTTTTCATATACCAGAAATGTTTGAAGCTACTGACTGAATGAAAGGAGCTGGCATCTCACTCTCTTTGAATCTTCTTTATCATGCTAGGATTAGCAGGAAAAAGCAAAAAATTTCAGAATTGCACCGTGCAATGTGGAGATATTACTGTTTGTGCATTTACAATATTCATTGATTTTTGCCATTGAAAAACATGTTTTTCATATACCAGAAATGTTTGAAGCTACTGACTGAATGAAAGGAGCTGGCATCTCACTCTCTTTGAATCTTCTTTATCATGCTAGGATTAACAGGAAAAAGCTAAAAATTTCAGAATTGCACCTTGCAATGTGGAGATATTACTGTTTGTGCATTTACAATATTCATTGATTTTTGCCATTGAAAAACATGTTTTTCATATACCAGAAATGTTTGAAGCTACTGACTGAATGAAAGGAGCTGGCATCTCACTCTCTTTGAATCTTCTTTATCATGCTAGGATTAGCAGGAAAAAGCTAAAAATTTCAGAATTGCACCTTGCAATGTGGAGATATTACTGTTTGTGCATTTACAATATTCATTGATTTTTGCCATTGAAAAACGTCCAGAAATGTTTGAAGCTACTGACTGAATGAAAGGAGCTGGCATCTCACTCTCTTTGAATCTTCTTTATCATGCTAGGATTAGCAGGAAAAAGCAAAAAATTTCAGAATTGCACCGTGCAATGTGGAGATATTACTGTTTGTGCATTTACAATATTCATTGATTTTTGCCATTGAAAAACATGTTTTTCATATACCAGAAATGTTTGAAGCCACTGACTGAATGAAAGGAGCTGGCATCTCACTCTCTTTGAATCTTCTTTATCATGCTAGGATTAGCAGGAAAAAGCAAAAAATTTCAGAATTGCACCTTGCAATGTGGAGATATTACTGTTTGTGCATTTACAATATTCATTGATTTTTGCCATTGAAAAACATGTTTTTCATATACCAGAAATGTTTGAAGCTACTGACTGAATGAAAGGAGCTGACATCTCACTCTCTTTGAATCTTCTTTATCATGCTAGGATTAACAGGAAAAAGCTAAAAATTTCAGAATTGCACCTTGCAATGTGGAGATATTACTGTTTGTGCATTTACAATATTCATTGATTTTTGCCATTGAAAAACGTCCAGAAATGTTTGAAGCTACTGACTGAATGAAAGGAGCTGGCATCTCACTCTCTTTGAATCTTCTTTATCATGCTAGGATTAACAGGAAAAAGCTAAAAATTTCAGAATTGCACCGTGCAATGTGGAGATATTACTGTTTGTGCATTTACAATATTCATTGATTTTTGCCATTGAAAAACATGTTTTTCATATACCAGAAATGTTTGAAGCTACTGACTGAATGAAAGGAGCTGGCATCTCACTCTCTTTGAATCTTCTTTATCATGCTAGGATTAACAGGAAAAAGCTAAAAATTTCAGAATTGCACCGTGCAATGTGGAGATATTACTGTTTGTGCATTTACAATATTCATTGATTTTTGCCATTGAAAAACGTTTTTCATATACCAGAAATGTTTGAAGCTACTGACTGAATGAAAGGAGCTGGCATCTCACTCTCTTTGAATCTTCTTTATCATGCTAGGATTAACAGGAAAAAGCTAAAAATTTCAGAATTGCACCTTGCAATGTGGAGATATTACTGTTTGTGCATTTACAATATTCATTGATTTTTGCCATTGAAAAACATGTTTTTCATATACCAGAAATGTTTGAAGCTACTGACTGAATGAAAGGAGCTGGCATCTCACTCTCTTTGAATCTTCTTTATCATGCTAGGATTAACAGGAAAAAGCTAAAAATTTCAGAATTGCACCGTGCAATGTGGAGATATTACTGTTTGTGCATTTACAATATTCATTGATTTTTGCCATTGAAAAACATGTTTTTCATATACCAGAAATGTTTGAAGCTACTGACTGAATGAAAGGAGCTGGCATCTCACTCTCTTTGAATCTTCTTTATCATGCTAGGATTAACAGGAAAAAGCTAAAAATTTCAGAATTGCACCTTGCAATGTGGAGATATTACTGTTTGTGCATTTACAATATTCATTGATTTTTGCCATTGAAAAACATGTTTTTCATATACCAGAAATGTTTGAAGCTACTGACTGAATGAAAGGAGCTGGCATCTCACTCTCTTTGAATCTTCTTTATCATGCTAGGATTAACAGGAAAAAGCAAAAAATTTCAGAATTGCACCTTGCAATGTGGAGATATTACTGTTTGTGCATTTACAATATTCATTGATTTTTGCCATTGAAAAACATGTTTTTCATATACCAGAAATGTTTGAAGCTACTGACTGAATGAAAGGAGCTGGCATCTCACTCTCTTTGAATCTTCTTTATCATGCTAGGATTAACAGGAAAAAGCTAAAAATTTCAGAATTGCACCGTGCAATGTGGAGATATTACTGTTTGTGCATTTACAATATTCATTGATTTTTGCCATTGAAAAACATGTTTTTCATATACCAGAAATGTTTGAAGCTACTGACTGAATGAAAGGAGCTGGCATCTCACTCTCTTTGAATCTTCTTTATCATGCTAGGATTAACAGGAAAAAGCTAAAAATTTCAGAATTGCACCTTGCAATGTGGAGATATTACTGTTTGTGCATTTACAATATTCATTGATTTTTGCCATTGAAAAACATGTTTTTCATATACCAGAAATGTTTGAAGCTACTGACTGAATGAAAGGAGCTGGCATCTCACTCTCTTTGAATCTTCTTTATCATGCTAGGATTAGCAGGAAAAAGCTAAAAATTTCAGAATTGCACCGTGCAATGTGGAGATATTACTGTTTGTGCATTTACAATATTCATTGATTTTTGCCATTGAGAAACGTCCAGAAATGTTTGAAGCTACTGACTGAATGAAAGGAGCTGGCATCTCACTCTCTTTGAATCTTCTTTATCATGCTAGGATTAGCAGGAAAAAGCAAAAAATTTCAGAATTGCACCGTGCAATGTGGAGATATTACTGTTTGTGCATTTACAATATTCATTGATTTTTGCCATTGAAAAACATGTTTTTCATATACCAGAAATGTTTGAAGCTACTGACTGAATGAAAGGAGCTGGCATCTCACTCTCTTTGAATCTTCTTTATCATGCTAGGATTAGCAGGAAAAAGCAAAAAATTTCAGAATTGCACCGTGCAATGTGGAGATATTATTGTTTGTGCATTTACAATATTCATTGATTTTTGCCATTGAAAAACATGTTTTTCATATACCAGAAATGTTTGAAGCTACTGACTGAATGAAAGGAGCTGGCATCTCACTCTCTTTGAATCTTCTTTATCATGCTAGGATTAACAGGAAAAAGCTAAAAATTTCAGAATTGCACCTTGCAATGTGGAGATATTACTGTTTGTGCATTTACAATATTCATTGATTTTTGCCATTGAAAAACATGTTTTTCATATACCAGAAATGTTTGAAGCTACTGACTGAATGAAAGGAGCTGGCATCTCACTCTCTTTGAATCTTCTTTATCATGCTAGGATTAGCAGGAAAAAGCTAAAAATTTCAGAATTGCACCTTGCAATGTGGAGATATTACTGTTTGTGCATTTACAATATTCATTGATTTTTGCCATTGAAAAACATGTTTTTCATATACCAGAAATGTTTGAAGCTACTGACTGAATGAAAGGAGCTGGCATCTCACTCTCTTTGAATCTTCTTTATCATGCTAGGATTAGCAGGAAAAAGCAAAAAATTTCAGAATTGCACCGTGCAATGTGGAGATATTACTGTTTGTGCATTTACAATATTCATTGATTTTTGCCATTGAAAAACATGTTTTTCATATACCAGAAATGTTTGAAGCTACTGACTGAATGAAAGGAGCTGGCATCTCACTCTCTTTGAATCTTCTTTATCATGCTAGGATTAGCAGGAAAAAGCAAAAAATTTCAGAATAGCACTGTGCAATGTGGAGATATTACTGTTTGTGCATTTACAATATTCATTGATTTTTGCCATTGAAAAACATGTTTTTCATATACCAGAAATGTTTGAAGCTACTGACTGAATGAAAGGAGCTGGCATCTCACTCTCTTTGAATCTTCTTTATCATGCTAGGATTAACAGGAAAAAGCAAAAAATTTCAGAATTGCACCGTGCAATGTGGAGATATTACTGTTTGTGCATTTACAATATTCATTGATTTTTGCCATTGAAAAACATGTTTTTCATATACCAGAAATGTTTGAAGCTACTGACTGAATGAAAGGAGCTGGCATCTCACTCTCTTTGAATCTTCTTTATCATGCTAGGATTAACAGGAAAAAGCTAAAAATTTCAGAATTGCACCTTGCAATGTGGAGATATTACTGTTTGTGCATTTACAATATTCATTGATTTTTGCCATTGAAAAACATGTTTTTCATATACCAGAAATGTTTGAAGCTACTGACTGAATGAAAGGAGCTGGCATCTCACTCTCTTTGAATCTTCTTTATCATGCTAGGATTAGCAGGAAAAAGCAAAAAATTTCAGAATTGCACCTTGCAATGTGGAGATATTACTGTTTGTGCATTTACAATATTCATTGATTTTTGCCATTGAAAAACGTCCAGAAATGTTTGAAGCTACTGACTGAATGAAAGGAGCTGGCATCTCACTCTCTTTGAATCTTCTTTATCATGCTAAGATTAGCAGGAAAAAGCAAAAAATTTCAGAATTGCACCGTGCAATGTGGAGATATTACTGTTTGTGCATTTACAATATTCATTGATTTTTGCCATTGAAAAACATGTTTTTCATATACCAGAAATGTTTGAAGCTACTGACTGAATGAAAGGAGCTGGCATCTCACTCTCTTTGAATCTTCTTTATCATGCTAGGATTAACAGGAAAAAGCTAAAAATTTCAGAATTGCACCGTGCAATGTGGAGATATTACTGTTTGTGCATTTACAATATTCATTGATTTTTGCCATTGAAAAACATGTTTTTCATATACCAGAAATGTTTGAAGCTACTGACTGAATGAAAGGAGCTGGCATCTCACTCTCTTTGAATCTTCTTTATCATGCTAGGATTAACAGGAAAAAGCTAAAAATTTCAGAATTGCACCTTGCAATGTGGAGATATTACTGTTTGTGCATTTACAATATTCATTGATTTTTGCCATTGAAAAACTTGTTTTTCATATACCAGAAATGTTTGAAGCTACTGACTGAATGAAAGGAGCTGGCATCTCACTCTCTTTGAATCTTCTTTATCATGCTAGGATTAACAGGAAAAAGCAAAAAATTTCAGAATTGCACCTTGCAATGTGGAGATATTACTGTTTGTGCATTTACAATATTCATTGATTTTTGCCATTGAAAAACATGTTTTTCATATACCAGAAATGTTTGAAGCTACTGACTGAATGAAAGGAGCTGGCATCTCACTCTCTTTGAATCTTCTTTATCATGCTAGGATTAACAGGAAAAAGCTAAAAATTTCAGAATTGCACCGTGCAATGTGGAGATATTACTGTTTGTGCATTTACAATATTCATTGATTTTTGCCATTGAAAAACATGTTTTTCATATACCAGAAATGTTTGAAGCTACTGACTGAATGAAAGGAGCTGGCATCTCACTCTCTTTGAATCTTCTTTATCATGCTAGGATTAACAGGAAAAAGCTAAAAATTTCAGAATTGCACCTTGCAATGTGGAGATATTACTGTTTGTGCATTTACAATATTCATTGATTTTTGCCATTGAAAAACATGTTTTTCATATACCAGAAATGTTTGAAGCTACTGACTGAATGAAAGGAGCTGGCATCTCACTCTCTTTGAATCTTCTTTATCATGCTAGGATTAGCAGGAAAAAGCTAAAAATTTCAGAATTGCACCGTGCAATGTGGAGATATTACTGTTTGTGCATTTACAATATTCATTGATTTTTGCCATTGAAAAACGTCCAGAAATGTTTGAAGCTACTGACTGAATGAAAGGAGCTGGCATCTCACTCTCTTTGAATCTTCTTTATCATGCTAGGATTAGCAGGAAAAAGCAAAAAATTTCAGAATTGCACCGTGCAATGTGGAGATATTACTGTTTGTGCATTTACAATATTCATTGATTTTTGCCATTGAAAAACATGTTTTTCATATACCAGAAATGTTTGAAGCTACTGACTGAATGAAAGGAGCTGGCATCTCACTCTCTTTGAATCTTCTTTATCATGCTAGGATTAGCAGGAAAAAGCAAAAAATTTCAGAATTGCACCGTGCAATGTGGAGATATTACTGTTTGTGCATTTACAATATTCATTGATTTTTGCCATTGAAAAACATGTTTTTCATATACCAGAAATGTTTGAAGCTACTGACTGAATGAAAGGAGCTGGCATCTCACTCTCTTTGAATCTTCTTTATCCTGCTAGGATTAGCAGGAAAAAGCTAAAAATTTCAGAATTGCACCTTGCAATGTGGAGATATTACTGTTTGTGCATTTACAATATTCATTGATTTTTGCCATTGAAAAACATGTTTTTCATATACCAGAAATGTTTGAAGCTACTGACTGAATGAAAGGAGCTGGCATCTCACTCTCTTTGAATCTTCTTTATCATGCTAGGATTAGCAGGAAAAAGCAAAAAATTTCAGAATTGCACCGTGCAATGTGGAGATATTACTGTTTGTGCATTTACAATATTCATTGATTTTTGCCATTGAAAAACATGTTTTTCATATACCAGAAATGTTTGAAGCTACTGACTGAATGAAAGGAGCTGGCATCTCACTCTCTTTGAATCTTCTTTATCATGCTAGGATTAGCAGGAAAAAGCAAAAAATTTCAGAATTGCACCGTGCAATGTGGAGATATTACTGTTTGTGCATTTACAATATTCATTGATTTTTGCCATTGAAAAACATGTTTTTCATATACCAGAAATGTTTGAAGCTACTGACTGAATGAAAGGAGCTGGCATCTCACTCTCTTTGAATCTTCTTTATCATGCTAGGATTAACAGGAAAAAGCAAAAAATTTCAGAATTGCACCGTGCAATGTGGAGATATTACTGTTTGTGCATTTACAATATTCATTGATTTTTGCCATTGAAAAACATGTTTTTCATATACCAGAAATGTTTGAAGCTACTGACTGAATGAAAGGAGCTGGCATCTCACTCTCTTTGAATCTTCTTTATCATGCTAGGATTAACAGGAAAAAGCTAAAAATTTCAGAATTGCACCTTGCAATGTGGAGATATTACTGTTTGTGCATTTACAATATTCATTGATTTTTGCCATTGAAAAACATGTTTTTCATATACCAGAAATGTTTGAAGCTACTGACTGAATGAAAGGAGCTGGCATCTCACTCTCTTTGAATCTTCTTTATCATGCTAGGATTAGCAGGAAAAAGCAAAAAATTTCAGAATTGCACCTTGCAATGTGGAGATATTACTGTTTGTGCATTTACAATATTCATTGATTTTTGCCATTGAAAAACGTCCAGAAATGTTTGAAGCTACTGACTGAATGAAAGGAGCTGGCATCTCACTCTCTTTGAATCTTCTTTATCATGCTAGGATTAGCAGGAAAAAGCAAAAAATTTCAGAATTGCACCGTGCAATGTGGAGATATTACTGTTTGTGCATTTACAATATTCATTGATTTTTGCCATTGAAAAACATGTTTTTCATATACCAGAAATGTTTGAAGCTACTGACTGAATGAAAGGAGCTGGCATCTCACTCTCTTTGAATCTTCTTTATCATGCTAGGATTAGCAGTAAAAAGCAAAAAATTTCAGAATTGCACCTTGCAATGTGGAGATATTACTGTTTGTGCATTTACAATATTCATTGATTTTTGCCATTGAAAAACATGTTTTTCATATACCAGAAATGTTTGAAGCTACTGACTGAATGAAAGGAGCTGGCATCTCACTCTCTTTGAATCTTCTTTATCATGCTAGGATTAACAGGAAAAAGCTAAAAATTTCAGAATTGCACCTTGCAATGTGGAGATATTACTGTTTGTGCATTTACAATATTCATTGATTTTTGCCATTGAAAAACGTCCAGAAATGTTTGAAGCTACTGACTGAATGAAAGGAGCTGGCATCTCACTCTCTTTGAATCTTCTTTATCATGCTAGGATTAACAGGAAAAAGCTAAAAATTTCAGAATTGCACCGTGCAATGTGGAGATATTACTGTTTGTGCATTTACAATATTCATTGATTTTTGCCATTGAAAAACATGTTTTTCATATACCAGAAATGTTTGAAGCTACTGACTGAATGAAAGGAGCTGGCATCTCACTCTCTTTGAATCTTCTTTATCATGCTAGGATTAACAGGAAAAAGCTAAAAATTTCAGAATTGCACCGTGCAATGTGGAGATATTACTGTTTGTGCATTTACAATATTCATTGATTTTTGCCATTGAAAAACATGTTTTTCATATACCAGAAATGTTTGAAGCTACTGACTGAATGAAAGGAGCTGGCATCTCACTCTCTTTGAATCTTCTTTATCATGCTAGGATTAACAGGAAAAAGCTAAAAATTTCAGAATTGCACCTTGCAATGTGGAGATATTACTGTTTGTGCATTTACAATATTCATTGATTTTTGCCATTGAAAAACATGTTTTTCATATACCAGAAATGTTTGAAGCTACTGACTGAATGAAAGGAGCTGGCATCTCACTCTCTGAATCTTCTTTATCATGCTAGGATTAACAGGAAAAAGCTAAAAATTTCAGAATTGCACCGTGCAATGTGGAGATATTACTGTTTGTGCATTTACAATATTCATTGATTTTTGCCATTGAAAAACATGTTTTTCATATACCAGAAATGTTTGAAGCTACTGACTGAATGAAAGGAGCTGGCATCTCACTCTCTTTGAATCTTCTTTATCATGCTAGGATTAACAGGAAAAAGCTAAAAATTTCAGAATTGCACCTTGCAATGTGGAGATATTACTGTTTGTGCATTTACAATATTCATTGATTTTTGCCATTGAAAAACATGTTTTTCATATACCAGAAATGTTTGAAGCTACTGACTGAATGAAAGGAGCTGGCATCTCACTCTCTTTGAATCTTCTTTATCATGCTAGGATTAACAGGAAAAAGCAAAAAATTTCAGAATTGCACCTTGCAATGTGGAGATATTACTGTTTGTGCATTTACAATATTCAATGATTTTTGCCATTGAAAAACATGTTTTTCATATACCAGAAATGTTTGAAGCTACTGACTGAATGAAAGGAGCTGGCATCTCACTCTCTTTGAATCTTCTTTATCATGCTAGGATTAACAGGAAAAAGCTAAAAATTTCAGAATTGCACCGTGCAATGTGGAGATATTACTGTTTGTGCATTTACAATATTCATTGATTTTTGCCATTGAAAAACATGTTTTTCATATACCAGAAATGTTTGAAGCTACTGACTGAATGAAAGGAGCTGGCATCTCACTCTCTTTGAATCTTCTTTATCATGCTAGGATTAACAGGAAAAAGCTAAAAATTTCAGAATTGCACCTTGCAATGTGGAGATATTACTGTTTGTGCATTTACAATATTCATTGATTTTTGCCATTGAAAAACATGTTTTTCATATACCAGAAATGTTTGAAGCTACTGACTGAATGAAAGGAGCTGGCATCTCACTCTCTTTGAATCTTCTTTATCATGCTAGGATTAGCAGGAAAAAGCTAAAAATTTCAGAATTGCACCTTGCAATGTGGAGATATTACTGTTTGTGCATTTACAATATTCATTGATTTTTGCCATTGAAAAACATGTTTTTCATATACCAGAAATGTTTGAAGCTACTGACTGAATGAAAGGAGCTGGCATCTCACTCTCTTTGAATCTTCTTTATCATGCTAGGATTAGCAGGAAAAAGCAAAAAATTTCAGAATTGCACCGTGCAATGTGGAGATATTACTGTTTGTGCATTTACAATATTCATTGATTTTTGCCATTGAAAAACATGTTTTTCATATACCAGAAATGTTTGAAGCTACTGACTGAATGAAAGGAGCTGGCATCTCACTCTCTTTGAATCTTCTTTATCATGCTAGGATTAACAGGAAAAAGCTAAAAATTTCAGAATTGCACCTTGCAATGTGGAGATATTACTGCTTGTGCATTTACAATATTCATTGATTTTTGCCATTGAAAAACATGTTTTTCATATACCAGAAATGTTTGAAGCTACTGACTGAATGAAAGGAGCTGGCATCTCACTCTCTTTGAATCTTCTTTATCATGCTAGGATTAACAGGAAAAAGCTATAAATTTCAGAATTGCACCTTGCAATGTGGAGATATTACTGTTTGTGCATTTACAATATTCATTGATTTTTGCCATTGAAAAACATGTTTTTCATATACCAGAAATGTTTGAAGCTACTGACTGAATGAAAGGAGCTGGCATCTCACTCTCTTTGAATCTTCTTTATCATGCTAGGATTAGCAGGAAAAAGCTAAAAATTTCAGAATTGCACCGTGCAATGTGGAGATATTACTGTTTGTGCATTTACAATATTCATTGATTTTTGCCATTGAAAAACGTCCAGAAATGTTTGAAGCTACTGACTGAATGAAAGGAGCTGGCATCTCACTCTCTTTGAATCTTCTTTATCATGCTAGGATTAGCAGGAAAAAGCTAAAAATTTCAGAATTGCACCTTGCAATGTGGAGATATTACTGTTTGTGCATTTACAATATTCATTGATTTTTGCCATTGAAAAACATGTTTTTCATATACCAGAAATGTTTGAAGCTACTGACTGAATGAAAGGAGCTGGCATCTCACTCTCTTTGAATCTTCTTTATCATGCTAGGATTAACAGGAAAAAGCAAAAAATTTCAGAATTGCACCGTGCAATGTGGAGATATTACTGTTTGTGCATTTACAATATTCATTGATTTTTGCCATTGAAAAACATGTTTTTCATATACCAGAAATGTTTGAAGCTACTGACTGAATGAAAGGAGCTGGCATCTCACTCTCTTTGAATCTTCTTTATCATGCTAGGATTAGCAGGAAAAAGCAAAAAATTTCAGAATTGCACCGTGCAATGTGGAGATATTACTGTTTGTGCATTTACAATATTCATTGATTTTTGCCATTGAAAAACATGTTTTTCATATACCAGAAATGTTTGAAGCTACTGACTGAATGAAAGGAGCTGGCATCTCACTCTCTTTGAATCTTCTTTATCATGCTAGGATTAGCAGGAAAAAGCAAAAAATTTCAGAATTGCACCGTGCAATGTGGAGATATTACTGTTTGTGCATTTACAATATTCATTGATTTTTGCCATTGAAAAACATGTTTTTCATATACCAGAAATGTTTGAAGCTACTGACTGAATGAAAGGAGCTGGCATCTCACTCTCTTTGAATCTTCTTTATCATGCTAGGATTAACAGGAAAAAGCTAAAAATTTCAGAATTGCACCTTGCAATGTGGAGATATTACTGTTTGTGCATTTACAATATTCATTGATTTTTGCCATTGAAAAACATGTTTTTCATATACCAGAAATGTTTGAAGCTACTGACTGAATGAAAGGAGCTGGCATCTCACTCTCTTTGAATCTTCTTTATCATGCTAGGATTAACAGGAAAAAGCTAAAAATTTCAGAATTGCACCGTGCAATGTGGAGATATTACTGTTTGTGCATTTACAATATTCATTGATTTTTGCCATTGAAAAACATGTTTTTCATATACCAGAAATGTTTGAAGCTACTGACTGAATGAAAGGAGCTGGCATCTCACTCTCTTTGAATCTTCTTTATCATGCTAGGATTAACAGGAAAAAGCTAAAAATTTCAGAATTGCACCTTGCAATGTGGAGATATTACTGTTTGTGCATTTACAATATTCATTGATTTTTGCCATTGAAAAACGTCCAGAAATGTTTGAAGCTACTGACTGAATGAAAGGAGCTGGCATCTCACTCTCTTTGAATCTTCTTTATCATGCTAGGATTAACAGGAAAAAGCTAAAAATTTCAGAATTGCACCGTGCAATGTGGAGATATTACTGTTTGTGCATTTACAATATTCATTGATTTTTGCCATTGAAAAACATGTTTTTCATATACCAGAAATGTTTGAAGCTACTGACTGAATGAAAGGAGCTGGCATCTCACTCTCTTTGAATCTTCTTTATCATGCTAGGATTAACAGGAAAAAGCTAAAAATTTCAGAATTGCACCTTGCAATGTGGAGATATTACTGTTTGTGCATTTACAATATTCATTGATTTTTGCCATTGAAAAACATGTTTTTCATATACCAGAAATGTTTGAAGCTACTGACTGAATGAAAGGAGCTGGCATCTCACTCTCTTTGAATCTTCTTTATCATGCTAGGATTAGCAGGAAAAAGCTAAAAATTTCAGAATTGCACCGTGCAATGTGGAGATATTACTGTTTGTGCATTTACAATATTCATTGATTTTTGCCATTGAAAAACGTCCAGAAATGTTTGAAGCTACTGACTGAATGAAAGGAGCTGGCATCTCACTCTCTTTGAATCTTCTTTATCATGCTAGGATTAGCAGGAAAAAGCAAAAAATTTCAGAATTGCACCGTGCAATGTGGAGATATTACTGTTTGTGCATTTACAATATTCATTGATTTTTGCCATTGAAAAACATGTTTTTCATATACCAGAAATGTTTGAAGCTACTGACTGAATGAAAGGAGCTGGAATCTCACTCTCTTTGAATCTTCTTTATCATGCTAGGATTAGCAGGAAAAAGCAAAAAATTTCAGAATTGCACCGTGCAATGTGGAGATATTACTGTTTGTGCATTTACAATATTCATTGATTTTTGCCATTGAAAAACATGTTTTTCATATACCAGAAATGTTTGAAGCTACTGACTGAATGAAAGGAGCTGGCATCTCACTCTCTTTGAATCTTCTTTATCATGCTAGGATTAACAGGAAAAAGCTAAAAATTTCAGAATTGCACCTTGCAATGTGGAGATATTACTGTTTGTGCATTTACAATATTCATTGATTTTTGCCATTGAAAAACATGTTTTTCATATACCAGAAATGTTTGAAGCTACTGACTGAATGAAAGGAGCTGGCATCTCACTCTCTTTGAATCTTCTTTATCATGCTAGGATTAGCAGGAAAAAGCTAAAAATTTCAGAATTGCACCTTGCAATGTGGAGATATTACTGTTTGTGCATTTACAATATTCATTGATTTTTGCCATTGAAAAACATGTTTTTCATATACCAGAAATGTTTGAAGCTACTGACTGAATGAAAGGAGCTGGCATCTCACTCTCTTTGAATCTTCTTTATCATGCTAGGATTAGCAGGAAAAAGCAAAAAATTTTTGAATTGCACCTTGCAATGTGGAGATATTACTGTTTGTGCATTTACAATATTCATTGATTTTTGCCATTGAAAAACATGTTTTTCATATACCAGAAATGTTTGAAGCTACTGACTGAATGAAAGGAGCTGGCATCTCACTCTCTTTGAATCTTCTTTATCATGCTAGGATTAGCAGGAAAAAGCAAAAAATTTCAGAATTGCACCGTGCAATGTGGAGATATTACTGTTTGTGCATTTACAATATTCATTGATTTTTGCCATTGAAAAACATGTTTTTCATATACCAGAAATGTTTGAAGCTACTGACTGAATGAAAGGAGCTGGCATCTCACTCTCTTTGAATCTTCTTTATCATGCTAGGATTAACAGGAAAAAGCAAAAAATTTCAGAATTGCACCGTGCAATGTGGAGATATTACTGTTTGTGCATTTACAATATTCATTGATTTTTGCCACTGAAAAACATGTTTTTCATATACCAGAAATGTTTGAAGCTACTGACTGAATGAAAGGAGCTGGCATCTCACTCTCTTTGAATCTTCTTTATCATGCTAGGATTAACAGGAAAAAGCTAAAAATTTCAGAATTGCACCTTGCAATGTGGAGATATTACTGTTTGTGCATTTACAATATTCATTGATTTTTGCCATTGAAAAACATGTTTTTCATATACCAGAAATGTTTGAAGCTACTGACTGAATGAAAGGAGCTGGCATCTCACTCTCTTTGAATCTTCTTTATCGATTAGCAGGAAAAAGCAAAAAATTTCAGAATTGCACCTTGCAATGTGGAGATATTACTGTTTGTGCATTTACAATATTCATTGATTTTTGCCATTGAAAAACGTCCAGAAATGTTTGAAGCTACTGACTGAATGAAAGGAGCTGGCATCTCACTCTCTTTGAATCTTCTTTATCATGCTAGGATTAGCAGGAAAAAGCAAAAAATTTCAGAATTGCACCGTGCAATGTGGAGATATTACTGTTTGTGCATTTACAATATTCATTGATTTTTGCCATTGAAAAACATGTTTTTCATATACCAGAAATGTTTGAAGCTACTGACTGAATGAAAGGAGCTGGCATCTCACTCTCTTTGAATCTTCTTTATCATGCTAGGATTAGCAGGAAAAAGCAAAAAATTTCAGAATTGCACCTTGCAATGTGGAGATATTACTGTTTGTGCATTTACAATATTCATTGATTTTTGCCATTGAAAAACATGTTTTTCATATACCAGAAATGTTTGAAGCTACTGACTGAATGAAAGGAGCTGGCATCTCACTCTCTTTGAATCTTCTTTATCATGCTAGGATTAACAGGAAAAAGCTAAAAATTTCAGAATTGCACCTTGCAATGTGGAGATATTACTGTTTGTGCATTTACAATATTCATTGATTTTTGCCATTGAAAAACGTCCAGAAATGTTTGAAGCTACTGACTGAATGAAAGGAGCTGGCATCTCACTCTCTTTGAATCTTCTTTATCATGCTAGGATTAACAGGAAAAAGCTAAAAATTTCAGAATTGCACCGTGCAATGTGGAGATATTACTGTTTGTGCATTTACAATATTCATTGATTTTTGCCATTGAAAAACATGTTTTTCATATAGCAGAAATGTTTGAAGCTACTGACTGAATGAAAGGAGCTGGCATCTCACTCTCTTTGAATCTTCTTTATCATGCTAGGATTAACAGGAAAAAGCTAAAAATTTCAGAATTGCACCGTGCAATGTGGAGATATTACTGTTTGTGCATTTACAATATTCATTGATTTTTGCCATTGAAAAACATGTTTTTCATATACCAGAAATGTTTGAAGCTACTGACTGAATGAAAGGAGCTGGCATCTCACTCTCTTTGAATCTTCTTTATCATGCTAGGATTAACAGGAAAAAGCTAAAAATTTCAGAATTGCACCTTGCAATGTGGAGATATTACTGTTTGTGCATTTACAATATTCATTGATTTTTGCCATTGAAAAACATGTTTTTCATATACCAGAAATGTTTGAAGCTACTGACTGAATGAAAGGAGCTGGCATCTCACTCTCTGAATCTTCTTTATCATGCTAGGATTAACAGGAAAAAGCTAAAAATTTCAGAATTGCACCGTGCAATGTGGAGATATTACTGTTTGTGCATTTACAATATTCATTGATTTTTGCCATTGAAAAACATGTTTTTCATATACCAGAAATGTTTGAAGCTACTGACTGAATGAAAGGAGCTGGCATCTCACTCTCTTTGAATCTTCTTTATCATGCTAGGATTAACAGGAAAAAGCTAAAAATTTCAGAATTGCACCTTGCAATGTGGAGATATTACTGTTTGTGCATTTACAATATTCATTGATTTTTGCCATTGAAAAACATGTTTTTCATA
Organism: Phyllobates terribilis; assembly: GCF_046119375.1. Lineage (NCBI taxonomy): Eukaryota > Metazoa > Chordata > Amphibia > Anura > Dendrobatidae > Phyllobates > Phyllobates terribilis. Next base: position 111,325 of record NW_027365356.1, read on the forward strand.
TACCAGAAATGTTTGAAGCTACTGACTGAATGAAAGGAGCTGGCATCTCACTCTCTTTGAATCTTCTTTATCATGCTAGGATTAACAGGAAAAAGCAAAAAAATTCAGAATTGCACCTTGCAATGTGGAGATATTACTGTTTGTGCATTTACAATATTCATTGATTTTTGCCATTGAAAAACATGTTTTTCATATAGCAGAAATGTTTGAAGCTACTGACTGAATGAAAGGAGCTGGCATCTCACTCTCTTTGAATCTTCTTTATCATGCTAGGATTAACAGGAAAAAGCTAAAAATTTCAGAATTGCACCTTGCAATGTGGAGATATTACTGTTTGTGCATTTACAATATTCATTGATTTTTGCCATTGAAAAACATGTTTTTCATATACCAGAAATGTTTGAAGCTACTGACTGAATGAAAGGAGCTGGCATCTCACTCTCTTTGAATCTTCTTTATCATGCTAGGATTAACAGGAAAAAGCTAAAAATTTCAGAATTGCACCTTGCAATGTGGAGATATTACTGTTTGTGCATTTACAATATTCATTGATTTTTGCCATTGAAAAACATGTTTTTCATATACCAGAAATGTTTGAAGCTACTGACTGAATGAAAGGAGCTGGCATCTCACTCTCTTTGAATCTTCTTTATCATGCGAGGATTAGCAGGAAAAAGCTAAAAATTTCAGAATTGCACCTTGCAATGTGGAGATATTACTGTTTGTGCATTTACAATATTCATTGATTTTTGCCATTGAAAAACATGTTTTTCATATACCAGAAATGTTTGAAGCTACTGACTGAATGAAAGGAGCTGGCATCTCACTCTCTTTGAATCTTCTTTATCATGCTAGGATTAGCAGGAAAAAGCAAAAAATTTCAGAATTGCACCGTGCAATGTGGAGATATTACTGTTTGTGCATTTACAATATTCATTGATTTTTGCCATTGAAAAACATGTTTTTCATATACCAGAAATGTTTGAAGCTACTGACTGAATGAAAGGAGCTGGCATCTCACTCTCTTTGAATCTTCTTTATCATGCTAGGATTAACAGGAAAAAGCTAAAAATTTCAGAATTGCACCTTGCAATGTGGAGATATTACTGTTTGTGCATTTACAATATTCATTGATTTTTGCCATTGAAAAACATGTTTTTCATATACCAGAAATGTTTGAAGCTACTGACTGAATGAAAGGAGCTGGCATCTCACTCTCTTTGAATCTTCTTTATCATGCTAGGATTAACAGGAAAAAGCTAAAAATTTCAGAATTGCACCTTGCAATGTGGAGATATTACTGTTTGTGCATTTACAATATTCATTGATTTTTGCCATTGAAAAACATGTTTTTCATATACCAGAAATGTTTGAAGCTACTGACTGAATGAAAGGAGCTGGCATCTCACTCTCTTTGAATCTTCTTTATCATGCTAGGATTAGCAGGAAAAAGCTAAAAATTTCAGAATTGCACCGTGCAATGTGGAGATATTACTGTTTGTGCATTTACAATATTCATTGATTTTTGCCATTGAAAAACGTCCAGAAATGTTTGAAGCTACTGACTGAATGAAAGGAGCTGGCATCTCACTCTCTTTGAATCTTCTTTATCATGCTAGGATTAGCAGGAAAAAGCTAAAAATTTCAGAATTGCACCTTGCAATGTGGAGATATTACTGTTTGTGCATTTACAATATTCATTGATTTTTGCCATTGAAAAACATGTTTTTCATATACCAGAAATGTTTGAAGCTACTGACTGAATGAAAGGAGCTGGCATCTCACTCTCTTTGAATCTTCTTTATCATGCTAGGATTAACAGGAAAAAGCAAAAAATTTCAGAATTGCACCGTGCAATGTGGAGATATTACTGTTTGTGCATTTACAATATTCATTGATTTTTGCCATTGAAAAACATGTTTTTCATATACCAGAAATGTTTGAAGCTACTGACTGAATGAAAGGAGCTGGCATCTCACTCTCTTTGAATCTTCTTTATCATGCTAGGATTAGCAGGAAAAAGCAAAAAATTTCAGAATTGCACCGTGCAATGTGGAGATATTACTGTTTGTGCATTTACAATATTCATTGATTTTTGCCATTGAAAAACATGTTTTTCATATACCAGAAATGTTTGAAGCTACTGACTGAATGAAAGGAGCTGGCATCTCACTCTCTTTGAATCTTCTTTATCATGCTAGGATTAGCAGGAAAAAGCAAAAAATTTCAGAATTGCACCGTGCAATGTGGAGATATTACTGTTTGTGCATTTACAATATTCATTGATTTTTGCCATTGAAAAACATGTTTTTCATATACCAGAAATGTTTGAAGCTACTGACTGAATGAAAGGAGCTGGCATCTCACTCTCTTTGAATCTTCTTTATCATGCTAGGATTAACAGGAAAAAGCTAAAAATTTCAGAATTGCACCTTGCAATGTGGAGATATTACTGTTTGTGCATTTACAATATTCATTGATTTTTGCCATTGAAAAACATGTTTTTCATATACCAGAAATGTTTGAAGCTACTGACTGAAAGGAGCTGGCATCTCACTCTCTTTGAATCTTCTTTATCATGCTAGGATTAACAGGAAAAAGCTAAAAATTTCAGAATTGCACCGTGCAATGTGGAGATATTACTGTTTGTGCATTTACAATATTCATTGATTTTTGCCATTGAAAAACATGTTTTTCATATACCAGAAATGTTTGAAGCTACTGACTGAATGAAAGGAGCTGGCATCTCACTCTCTTTGAATCTTCTTTATCATGCTAGGATTAACAGGAAAAAGCTAAAAATTTCAGAATTGCACCTTGCAATGTGGAGATATTACTGTTTGTGCATTTACAATATTCATTGATTTTTGCCATTGAAAAACGTCCAGAAATGTTTGAAGCTACTGACTGAATGAAAGGAGCTGGCATCTCACTCTCTTTGAATCTTCTTTATCATGCTAGGATTAACAGGAAAAAGCTAAAAATTTCAGAATTGCACCGTGCAATGTGGAGATATTACTGTTTGTGCATTTACAATATTCATTGATTTTTGCCATTGAAAAACATGTTTTTCATATACCAGAAATGTTTGAAGCTACTGACTGAATGAAAGGAGCTGGCATCTCACTCTCTTTGAATCTTCTTTATCATGCTAGGATTAACAGGAAAAAGCTAAAAATTTCAGAATTGCACCTTGCAATGTGGAGATATTACTGTTTGTGCATTTACAATATTCATTGATTTTTGCCATTGAAAAACATGTTTTTCATATACCAGAAATGTTTGAAGCTACTGACTGAATGAAAGGAGCTGGCATCTCACTCTCTTTGAATCTTCTTTATCATGCTAGGATTAGCAGGAAAAAGCTAAAAATTTCAGAATTGCACCGTGCAATGTGGAGATATTACTGTTTGTGCATTTACAATATTCATTGATTTTTGCCATTGAAAAACGTCCAGAAATGTTTGAAGCTACTGACTGAATGAAAGGAGCTGGCATCTCACTCTCTTTGAATCTTCTTTATCATGCTAGGATTAGCAGGAAAAAGCAAAAAATTTCAGAATTGCACCGTGCAATGTGGAGATATTACTGTTTGTGCATTTACAATATTCATTGATTTTTGCCATTGAAAAACATGTTTTTCATATACCAGAAATGTTTGAAGCTACTGACTGAATGAAAGGAGCTGGCATCTCACTCTCTTTGAATCTTCTTTATCATGCTAGGATTAGCAGGAAAAAGCAAAAAATTTCAGAATTGCACCGTGCAATGTGGAGATATTACTGTTTGTGCATTTACAATATTCATTGATTTTTGCCATTGAAAAACATGTTTTTCATATACCAGAAATGTTTGAAGCTACTGACTGAATGAAAGGAGCTGGCATCTCACTCTCTTTGAATCTTCTTTATCATGCTAGGATTAACAGGAAAAAGCTAAAAATTTCAGAATTGCACCTTGCAATGTGGAGATATTACTGTTTGTGCATTTACAATATTCATTGATTTTTGCCATTGAAAAACATGTTTTTCATATACCAGAAATGTTTGAAGCTACTGACTGAATGAAAGGAGCTGGCATCTCACTCTCTTTGAATCTTCTTTATCATGCTAGGATTAGCAGGAAAAAGCTAAAAATTTCAGAATTGCACCTTGCAATGTGGAGATATTACTGTTTGTGCATTTACAATATTCATTGATTTTTGCCATTGAAAAACATGTTTTTCATATACCAGAAATGTTTGAAGCTACTGACTGAATGAAAGGAGCTGGCATCTCACTCTCTTTGAATCTTCTTTATCATGCTAGGATTAGCAGGAAAAAGCAAAAAATTTCAGAATTGCACCTTGCAATGTGGAGATATTACTGTTTGTGCATTTACAATATTCATTGATTTTTGCCATTGAAAAACATGTTTTTCATATACCAGAAATGTTTGAAGCTACTGACTGAATGAAAGGAGCTGGCATCTCACTCTCTTTGAATCTTCTTTATCATGCTAGGATTAGCAGGAAAAAGCAAAAAATTTCAGAATTGCACCGTGCAATGTGGAGATATTACTGTTTGTGCATTTACAATATTCATTGATTTTTGCCATTGAAAAACATGTTTTTCATATACCAGAAATGTTTGAAGCTACTGACTGAATGAAAGGAGCTGGCATCTCACTCTCTTTGAATCTTCTTTATCATGCTAGGATTAACAGGAAAAAGCAAAAAATTTCAGAATTGCACCGTGCAATGTGGAGATATTACTGTTTGTGCATTTACAATATTCATTGATTTTTGCCATTGAAAAACATGTTTTTCATATACCAGAAATGTTTGAAGCTACTGACTGAATGAAAGGAGCTGGCATCTCACTCTCTTTGAATCTTCTTTATCATGCTAGGATTAACAGGAAAAAGCTAAAAATTTCAGAATTGCACCTTGCAATGTGGAGATATTACTGTTTGTGCATTTACAATATTCATTGATTTTTGCCATTGAAAAACATGTTTTTCATATACCAGAAATGTTTGAAGCTACTGACTGAATGAAAGGAGCTGGCATCTCACTCTCTTTGAATCTTCTTTATCATGCTAGGATTAGCAGGAAAAAGCAAAAAATTTCAGAATTGCACCTTGCAATGTGGAGATATTACTGTTTGTGCATTTACAATATTCATTGATTTTTGCCATTGAAAAACGTCCAGAAATGTTTGAAGCTACTGACTGAATGAAAGGAGCTGGCATCTCACTCTCTTTGAATCTTCTTTATCATGCTAGGATTAGCAGGAAAAAGCAAAAAATTTCAGAATTGCACCGTGCAATGTGGAGATATTACTGTTTGTGCATTTACAATATTCATTGATTTTTGCCATTGAAAAACATGTTTTTCATATACCAGAAATGTTTGAAGCTACTGACTGAATGAAAGGAGCTGGCATCTCACTCTCTTTGAATCTTCTTTATCATGCTAGGATTAGCAGGAAAAAGCAAAAAATTTCAGAATTGCACCTTGCAATGTGGAGATATTACTGTTTGTGCATTTACAATATTCATTGATTTTTGCCATTGAAAAACATGTTTTTCATATACCAGAAATGTTTGAAGCTACTGACTGAATGAAAGGAGCTGGCATCTCACTCTCTTTGAATCTTCTTTATCATGCTAGGATTAACAGGAAAAAGCTAAAAATTTCAGAATTGCACCTTGCAATGTGGAGATATTACTGTTTGTGCATTTACAATATTCATTGATTTTTGCCATTGAAAAACGTCCAGAAATGTTTGAAGCTACTGACTGAATGAAAGGAGCTGGCATCTCACTCTCTTTGAATCTTCTTTATCATGCTAGGATTAACAGGAAAAAGCTAAAAATTTCAGAATTGCACCTTGCAATGTGGAGATATTACTGTTTGTGCATTTACAATATTCATTGATTTTTGCCATTGAAAAACATGTTTTTCATATACCAGAAATGTTTGAAGCTACTGACTGAATGAAAGGAGCTGGCATCTCACTCTCTTTGAATCTTCTTTATCATGCTAGGATTAACAGGAAAAAGCTAAAAATTTCAGAATTGCACCGTGCAATGTGGAGATATTACTGTTTGTGCATTTACAATATTCATTGATTTTTGCCATTGAAAAACATGTTTTTCATATACCAGAAATGTTTGAAGCTACTGACTGAATGAAAGGAGCTGGCATCTCACTCTCTTTGAATCTTCTTTATCATGCTAGGATTAACAGGAAAAAGCTAAAAATTTCAGAATTGCACCTTGCAATGTGGAGATATTACTGTTTGTGCATTTACAATATTCATTGATTTTTGCCATTGAAAAACATGTTTTTCATATACCAGAAATGTTTGAAGCTACTGACTGAATGAAAGGAGCTGGCATCTCACTCTCTTTGAATCTTCTTTATCATGCTAGGATTAACAGGAAAAAGCTAAAAATTTCAGAATTGCACCGTGCAATGTGGAGATATTACTGTTTGTGCATTTACAATATTCATTGATTTTTGCCATTGAAAAACATGTTTTTCATATACCAGAAATGTTTGAAGCTACTGACTGAATGAAAGGAGCTGGCATCTCACTCTCTTTGAATCTTCTTTATCATGCTAGGATTAACAGGAAAAAGCTAAAAATTTCAGAATTGCACCTTGCAATGTGGAGATATTACTGTTTGTGCATTTACAATATTCATTGATTTTTGCCATTGAAAAACATGTTTTTCATATACCAGAAATGTTTGAAGCTACTGACTGAATGAAAGGAGCTGGCATCTCACTCTCTTTGAATCTTCTTTATCATGCTAGGATTAACAGGAAAAAGCAAAAAATTTCAGAATTGCACCTTGCAATGTGGAGATATTACTGTTTGTGCATTTACAATATTCATTGATTTTTGCCATTGAAAAACATGTTTTTCATATACCAGAAATGTTTGAAGCTACTGACTGAATGAAAGGAGCTGGCATCTCACTCTCTTTGAATCTTCTTTATCATGCTAGGATTAGCAGGAAAAAGCAAAAAATTTCAGAATTGCACCTTGCAATGTGGAGATATTACTGTTTGTGCATTTACAATATTCATTGATTTTTGCCATTGAAAAACGTCCAGAAATGTTTGAAGCTACTGACTGAATGAAAGGAGCTGGCATCTCACTCTCTTTGAATCTTCTTTATCATGCTAGGATTAGCAGGAAAAAGCAAAAAATTTCAGAATTGCACCGTGCAATGTGGAGATATTACTGTTTGTGCATTTACAATATTCATTGATTTTTGCCATTGAAAAACATGTTTTTCATATACCAGAAATGTTTGAAGCTACTGACTGAATGAAAGGAGCTGGCATCTCACTCTCTTTGAATCTTCTTTATCATGCTAGGATTAGCAGGAAAAAGCAAAAAATTTCAGAATTGCACCGTGCAATGTGGAGATATTACTGTTTGTGCATTTACAATATTCATTGATTTTTGCCATTGAAAAACATGTTTTTCATATACCAGAAATGTTTGAAGCTACTGACTGAATGAAAGGAGCTGGCATCTCACTCTCTTTGAATCTTCTTTATCATGCTAGGATTAACAGGAAAAAGCTAAAAATTTCAGAATTGCACCTTGCAATGTGGAGATATTACTGTTTGTGCATTTACAATATTCATTGATTTTTGCCATTGAAAAACATGTTTTTCATATACCAGAAATGTTTGAAGCTACTGACTGAATGAAAGGAGCTGGCATCTCACTCTCTTTGAATCTTCTTTATCATGCTAGGATTAGCAGGAAAAAGCTAAAAATTTCAGAATTGCACCTTGCAATGTGGAGATATTACTGTTTGTGCATTTACAATATTCATTGATTTTTGCCATTGAAAAACATGTTTTTCATATACCAGAAATGTTTGAAGCTACTGACTGAATGAAAGGAGCTGGCATCTCACTCTCTTTGAATCTTCTTTATCATGCTAGGATTAGCAGGAAAAAGCAAAAAATTTCAGAATTGCACCTTGCAATGTGGAGATATTACTGTTTGTGCATTTACAATATTCATTGATTTTTGCCATTGAAAAACATGTTTTTCATATACCAGAAATGTTTGAAGCTACTGACTGAATGAAAGGAGCTGGCATCTCACTCTCTTTGAATCTTCTTTATCATGCTAGGATTAGCAGGAAAAAGCAAAAAATTTCAGAATTGCACCGTGCAATGTGGAGATATTACTGTTTGTGCATTTACAATATTCATTGATTTTTGCCATTGAAAAACATGTTTTTCATATACCAGAAATGTTTGAAGCTACTGACTGAATGAAAGGAGCTGGCATCTCACTCTCTTTGAATCTTCTTTATCATGCTAGGATTAACAGGAAAAAGCAAAAAATTTCAGAATTGCACCGTGCAATGTGGAGATATTACTGTTTGTGCATTTACAATATTCATTGATTTTTGCCATTGAAAAACATGTTTTTCATATACCAGAAATGTTTGAAGCTACTGACTGAATGAAAGGAGCTGGCATCTCACTCTCTTTGAATCTTCTTTATCATGCTAGGATTAACAGGAAAAAGCTAAAAATTTCAGAATTGCACCTTGCAATGTGGAGATATTACTGTTTGTGCATTTACAATATTCATTGATT